>NC_139347.1:141223865-141289125 GCF_055883805.1 Amblyomma maculatum
TTCGATGCTTGAAAGCGGTACAAAAGTGCTCCTAATGAATGCGGTGTTGCCTTAGAAACGTGCCGTAGAACGTTATACTGCGGTGTATATCGGCAATTATGAGCATGTTACCAACAGAAGTCGCAGTTACACGAGTAGCGAAGTACGTTTCCGCTACATTTCTTCTGCGCTCTGCGCACATGCAGAGCCATCTTGCGGCAAGCACAGAAGAACCCCTCCTCGCAATGTGCGGCGCTGCCCCGACACGTGGCGCGCCACTCGCCCCCTGACGCCATTCGCCACTGGCCCCTGGCCACTCGCCCCAAGGAGGTAGAAAAAGACCGAAATGACTAGAGATAGAACAGCAGTTGAAGGATGACAAAATAGGTGTGTACGCTCTTTGCGAGACTCATCTCAGGAATCTAGAAGATCCGCCGTATATAGAAGGCTACGTCTGGGAAGGGTGCAACAGAACGAGAACGGAAAAAAAGGGTGGAGGGGTAGGTATGTTGATACACCAGGGAACAAAGTGGCAAAGAATTAAATCATCTTGTAAAGAACATATCTGGGTTTCAGGAACAATTGCCGGCATAAGGACATGGCTAGGGGTTGTTTATTTAGGAACAGGACATCAATGCAGACAAGAAAACAGGGATCTTGTTGAATGTCTCAGTGGCGATATAAGCCACTTTGGAAACGGGGCCAATATTATTATCCTGGGGGACATGAACGGCCACATCGACGATCTGGATGGATACACGGATTCTAACGGCAAGCTAATACTAGATTTCTGTCAGCGGCACGATCTAGTTATAGTAAATAGAGAAACAAAATGTGAAGGCCAAATCACGTGGGAATTCCGCAACAGGCAGACGACCATTGACTATTGTCTAATGTCACAGGAAGTTTATAGCAAGGTCAAAAAAATGGAAATAGACGAAGAGGAGGAGTGTAGTCTGGGAAGTGATCATAAATGTATTAGTCTGCAGATGGGGCCCTTGATGAAAAGAGAAATGGAACTTAGACAAAACGTAAACACAAAATTAAACGAGGATCAAATAGCGCAGATAGCAGCAGACAAAGAGGAAGCAATAGAAAAAAGCCCCATGGAAGACTGGAATTATGAACAGGTAGAACTACTCATAAGGAGGAAAATTCAGGAGGTTAAAGTAGCAAACAGCTGGAATGGAAAGAGGAAGCCACGGAGCTGGTGGAATAAGGAAATCAGGGAAGCTATTGAACAACGACGGGCTGCTTCAAGGGAACACCGGATGGCAAAGAAGGCACAGGTATCTTAGGAGGAAATCGACCAAAAATGGGAATCATATCCACAAAAGAAACTTCAAGTGCAAGCCCTCGTCCAAAGTAAAATAAGACAGTCCACCGATAGCTGGATGGCTCATATACACGATGCCTCTAGAGGCGGAGCAAGAAAATTCTGGAACAATAAAAGCTGGCTAGGGAAGAAGAATTAAAGAATGCAGGATCGGATTCAAGATAACAAGGGAAATTGTTTAAAGGGAGATAACGCAGTGAACTACATTACATCAGGTATAGCCGAGTCATTTAAGAGCGACGATAGGGTAATCTCCGCAAATCAGGAAGCAACACAAGGTAGCAGAATACAAAGCAGGTTAGAACTGACCAATCTAAACTTGAGAGGCAGAAAAAATATTCCTAAAAAACACATCTACAGGAATAGATGGAATTCCCATTAAGCTGATTAATGAACTCGGTCCAAAAAGTAAGGAAACGTTGTTAAAACCTCTGAAAAGTCATAACGAATAAGCAAATTCCGGACAGCTGGCCGCAGAGTAAAATGAATTTTATTTATAAAGAGAAGGAGACCGGATGCACATAAAATCCTACAGGCCGATTACCATAACATCTGTTATGTACAGGTTAGCCATGCAGGCGGTAAAAATAAAGGTGCAAGCTTGGGGTGAAAGTAACAAGATACTCGGAGAACTTCAGAACGGCTTTAGAAATGGTAGGCGCTTAGCCTGTTCGTGCTTACCCAATACATCGAAATATCTGGAGTGGAAAATAGACCTTTGTATTTGGCCTTCCTGGACATAAACGGGGCGTACGAAAACGTAAGCAGGGAACTCCTGTGGAACATATTAAAAGAAGAAGGTATCAGTTATGAGATAATAGAGTTCCTACAGGAAATATACCTGGATAACAAAGTAGAAATTACGTGGCAAGGGATAAGAAGTACGGAGGATGTCAAAGTATGCAAAGGATTAAGACAAGGCTGTACTCTATCACCGGTGCTGTTAATGCTTTATATGATAAACCTGGAACGGAGGATACAAGACAGTAACCTAGATTTTAACCTGTCATATAGATTAGGTGGAAAGGCGGTAGAGCAGCGCCTCCCCGGTTTGATGTCTGCAGACGATATTGTGCTGCTACCTGAGAGTCTGGTAGAACTGCAAACTCTAGTTAAATATTGCGGAGACGAAGGGGGCGCTCTAGGCTTCAGTTTCAGCGCCGTTAAGTCGGGTCTGATGATTTTCAACGACTCAACTGATCAGGGTCCTAAAATACAAGGCCTTGAAATACCTAGAGTAGCAGAATATAAATATCTGGGGGTATGGGTTAATGAAGGATTGGCATACATTAGAAAGCATGAGCAATCACTTAAGGCCAAAGGACGAAGGAATGCCGGGATAATGAAGCATAAGGCATTGTGGGGATACAATAGGTATGAGGTTTTGAGGGGTATTTGGAAAGGAATTATGGTGCCCGGACTTACTTTAGGAAATGCGGTTTTGTGCCTAAAATTAGAGGTACAGTCGACATTAGAAACAAATCAAAGATCCGTTGGACGATTAGCACTAGATGCCCACGGCAAAACTACAAATGAGGCGGTACAGGGAGATATGGGCTGGGCATCTTTCGAAGTACGGGAAGCTCAGAGTAAAATATTATATAAGGAACGCCTGAGGAAATTGGACAGTAACAGATGGGCAGCTAAAGTATTTAAATACCTGTACCTATCAAGTCCTGGAGCATCAATGGACAAGAAGTGGAAGCTGTGACAGATTTTCTGTTCTTGGGCGCCAAGATCACCTCGGAAGGAGATTGCAGCCATGAAATTAGGAGACGCCTGCTTCTGGGAAAGATAGCAATGGTTAGCCTTGACCGCCTAGTAAAGAGCAGAGACATTAGTCTGCCAACCAAGATCCGTATAACCCGTGCTATGGTCTTTCCAGTTGTGATGTATGGATGCGAGAGTTGGACTGTGAAAAAGGCTGACCGCCGAAGAATTGACGCGTTTGAATTGTGGTGCTGGCGAATACTCTTAAGCGTTCCTTGGACTGCCAGAAGATCAAATCAGTCGATATTGTCGACCATAAACCCTGACTGCTCATTGGAGGGTCAAATTCTAAAGTTAAAGCTCAGCTACTTTGGTCATCTGATGAGAAGAGAGGAGTCGCTGGAGAAAGATTTGATGTTGGGAAAGGTTGAAGGTCGCCGGAGGGTCACGAAGAGTCGGACATGACTGAACGCCTGAACTGAACTGAACCTAAAAAGCGTTGACTCACAATGGAGAAAAAGAACTAGGAAACTAACTAGTAAGTATGCTAGTAAAAAGGACGGAGAAATAAAGAGCATTAAGCAACAGGTGAAAAACACAGAAGGTAAACATGGGATAAATTCGATGGAAAAGAAACAAAGTGGAATTATATCGAAAGTGGAAAATGCAGATCAGGAAGGATGATTTCTTTAATAACTCAAGAGGCAGTGCCCTACTTTGTGAAGCTAGATCAGGGTGCCTTAGAACACGCAGCTACAAAAAGAAATTTAACAATGGAGATGACGCATGTGCTGTATGTGGAAACTCCAGTGAAAAATTGACCATATTATACTCGAATGTAATGGTATCCATCCGGAAGTTGGTGCAGGCGCAATCACTATTCCTGAAGCTCTGGGATTTAGAGATAATTGTGGCCGGGTGAATAAACCGGTGATGGAAACTAGCAAAAAACGACTGGGAGATTGGTGGCTTAAAAGCAGAGAAGTGACACAATGTTAGTAATGTAGGAACAAAATTTAATAAATAGAATGGTGGTTTAGTTAACCATTCTAAATCAATAATTAAGATATAGGGAGAAAAATGAGCATGATAGCTACTGCTACCATCCCGTTTCAAAGGGGACGCTCCTATATTCCATCCATCCATTCCATCCATGCATCCGTTTCGCCGTGCACCCTCACGGGTTGTAGAATCAAGCGTCTTTCCTTTCTTTAGATCACTATCTTCGCTCACCCGCTTCTCCCTTTCGGGCCGCGCGGGTACCGGTGCGAGGATGCCCCAATACCCTTGCGTTTAATAAGTTTTCTCGCTCTCTCCTCTTCCAACATCCAGCGTGCGTCACTCGAACAGTGGTGTTTAGGCAACACGGCTCCTCTTTCCGCTCACAGCGCGATTGCTTGGTGCAGCGTCTGATGCCGGACGCCTCTGACGTGATCGCTGCGCCGTAGCGCTTCTGCTGGGAAAGCGTCCCCTGCGATGTGACTGACCGACATACTCAGTGCGTGTGAACGCTAAAGGAACACGGGAGCAAGAAACGTTGTAGTGTGCACAACACAGTGCGATAATGTAGATTGTGAGAAGCACTTGTTTGAACAAATACTTAGAAAAAAGTTGTACAGTGCACTTAGAAGTGTTGAGTATGAAAACTATGTCTTTGTGTGACAAGAGCATACCGAGCGAATGAGTGGGCGGTGCGAACGCGGTGCAATAACGCTATCGCGTTCCACTCCTCAAGGTGAAGCCTAAGCGTCCTCCAAATCTTTTTGTTAATGTTTCCTCGGCGATCAAGAATTCATTTCTTCTTTATGCTTTATTATTATTATTATTAATATTATTAATTCGTTCACAGGAAGGGAAAGGCACAGTATATGTCACACTTGATTCTCTGGACACCTAAACCGCTTGCGCTGCCTGTGGGGGCGGTAGATACTATTCGGAACAGCCCGCTTTCTTCGTCTCCTGTCGTTTTCTCTCTTGCGGAGCCACCGTGCCGAGCAAACCCAAATACTGTAAATAATAATAATAATAATAATAATAATAATAATAATAATAATAATAATAATAATAATAATAATAATAATAATCAATCATTCTTTATTTAATGTGCGCAGGAACAACCATGTGGTCTTCGTGCTGCTGCACACATAAAAAAAAGAAACAAAAATGAAAATGCACAAACATGTTTACACACACAGAGAGAACATAAAAGAAGAAATAAATAATACATGAAATGAAACTGAGACGAAAAGTATCACGGAAAGTTATCAATAGATGAGTAGCATCACTTATATACACAGTGAGAGAATTTTTGAGCACGTCAGAAAAGAAAAAAACAACAACAAATAACTGACATTGATTATAGTAATATAGAAATATACATAAAATAAACAGCCTTTCCAGGCGCAACATGTGCGTGGTACTTAAAACACAGGCTAGAAATATAGAATAATACAATAATGAAGTAGAATTAAACAAGGGACAGTAAGGTTCGAATAATTCGAATATAAAGTTTAAAGTTGAAATATAAGTAAGAAAGGGATAAAAAGTAGTTCAAGGTACAGACAGCATTGAACAGGAGAAAAAGCTAAAAGTGAAGTAAATACAATATTAAGGCTAGAAAATGGGAGTTATATGTGATAAAGTACTATTTAGAATACAACGCTACGAACATCCAATGTAAATGAACAGAGCGAGTTTTGGAAGATGTCAAGGTGAGGACAAAAAGAGTTAAATAACCACTGCATCCTGTCGAGAGGGGAGTAGGAATGAAGAGGAGAAACCTGAAATGGTCTGAATTCCCTCATGCTCATTCGCGGAACGCGCAGTAGGATGTACTCTAAGAGCTGAGGGCACATAATGTGGCCACGAAGGAGTTTTGTACAGAAATATAATATCAAGTCTGATACGACGGCAGTGAAGAGAAGGAAGATTCAGTTGGGCGCTCCTGGTGGAGCCAGAGGCGGAGGTTGCGCAAGGAAAGCGATAATGAAATATCCGTAAAAATGTTTTTTGTACTCTGTCAACCTTGTACAAGTTCTGTTTGCAAGTGCCATTCCAAACAACCGACGCATACTCTAAGAGCGGCAAGCATATGGACAGGTACAGTTTTAGGAACGGAAGTGGAGTATGGAACTCTCTCGAAAGTCTGCTAACAAATCCGAGTGTGCCCATAGCCCGCTGAGCAATGCGTTTAGTGTGAGAGGAGAAGCTGAGGGTGCGGTCAAAAAGTACACCAAGGTCATTAATTGCATCAACCCTGTCCAACAGCACAGATGCCACAGAATAATGGTAGAGAAAGCTATGTGTTTTACGAGTAAAGGACACAACCCTAGTTTTGGAAGAATTGAGGGTAAGTCGATTGTTCGCACACCAATCAGAAAAAGCAGATATGTCCGATTGCAACAACAAGCATTGTTGAAAAGAATGCATTACCTTGAATATTTTTATATCATCAGCATAAAGAAGAAACGAGGAGTTCTTCATCGCCGAGGAAACATCGTTATAAAAACGGAGAAGAGAAGCGGGGCTAGTACTGAACCTTGAGGAATTCCACTCGTTGCAGGGTAAACGAAAGAAGTCTGTCCATTGACACTGACAAAGCAGAAGCGATCAAGGAGATAGTTGCGTAGGATGGCTACGAGTGAGACTTCAACGCCAGAGAGTAGAAGTTTTTCAAGAAGTAGTGAGTAACAACATCGAAAGCTTTGCTCATATCACAGTACAGTGTCAACCTGACCCCTCTGAAGGACTGCTGCAGAGGCATACGTCATAAACGTGACTAGGTTGGTAGAAGTAGAGCGACCCGACATGAAGCCATGTTGATTCGGTACTATGATATGTTTCAGATGGAAGTAAAGTACGCTGTGCAAAGCTTATTCGTAAAGCTTACAGGTTGCACATAAAAGAGAAATCGGACGATAATTGGAAACATCAGATTTGTTTCCAGACTTGAAGACAGGAAACACGCGTGCCATTTTCCACACGCGAGGAAAGGCAGCATTTTTTAAACCGTTATTCAATATGGCAGTCAGAACTGGTACAAAGATATAACTGAAGGATTTTATTATGGCGGCTGCAATGCCATCAGGTCCAGGAGACAAAGATGGTCTCAGACGCTTATGACTCTCAGTTATCAACTACTCGTCAAAAAGAATGGAATTAGATAGTGCACCAGATGGGAGGCAAACGAAAATCACAATGTGGATGTTTGTGAACGGAGGAAAAATGCTGGGCAAAACTGTCGGCAACATCTCGAATTTCCGAACCCTCAGAGTCAACTAAGCTGATACTTAAATCTGATTTAATGGAACGCTTGCGAACGTAGCGCCAGAACTGACTAGGACGATTTGAGGCACTCCTCTCTAAAGACTCAATAGGAGTCGTAGTCCCGCTTGTGTAAGCGTTTGCAAAGGGAACGCACACGGCGAAACTCATCTGCCCAATTGTGAAACCCAGGGCGTTTCGCTTTACGATGGGCCCGTTCGTTGACTTTGAACGCCGTTATTAGTTCCCTTGAAAACCAGGAAGGGAACTTCTTACGCGTAGGAGTATGTAAAGATATGTACCGACGCATACCATCAAGAACTATTTCGGTAAAGCGACTGACTTGTCCATCTGAATCATTAATGTCATTTAAAAGGGACCAGTCGACGGAAGAGAAATTCAAAAGACTGACATAATCACCGCGTGCATACGCGAAACGGGGCGAATTCCTCACCCGATCTGAATTAGTAGAAGGTAAATGGCAACGTTCAGGACAGATGAGCTCGATGCGCCAGTAATGGCTCTACTTCGGTGCTTCTTCTTCGCACTGGGTGAGTTAACCGCACGGGGAGGAGCAGAGGCAGAAGATGAACAGGTAATATCGCCAGGAGTCATTCCTCGATGAAGAGCGGCGGAGTAGTCCACAGACGGCTGCTCCTTACGGGTAGGATTGCCCACGGAGACAACGACAGGACGCTCGACGAGAGGACGCTCACACTGCGAAGCAGCGCTCCGCACAAGGTCCTGGCGTAGGCCGCAAACATCGTTACGTAGAGAAGCAGTGACCTCGGCTTGTTGTACGACAGCCCGCGAGTTCTCTCCACGAAGGCACTCGTTCTCTTCCCGTAGCCGGGCAACCTCATCGCTAAGAAAAGAGATTCCCTCAAGCACGTCGAGGAGGAGAGCCCGTAGCGAGGCAAACTCACCGCCATGTTCGCAGGTCGCGGTTGAAGGGGGAAAACCGGTCGGGTGGCTGGGCAGGAGCGGGGCGACGGGAGAAAGGAACGTAGCTGCCGGCGCCCCACCGTCGCTAAGCCTAACACCGTCAGACGACGACGATGCACACACATTGCTCACGAATGGCCGATAGCCGAACTTCAGGAGTTGCAGCTCGTCATCCGCCCAAGTGACGCACTTCGTGTGAACACGTTTCGCACAGTCGCCACACCGTAAAAACTGCTATTTGCCAAAAAAACGGGCGAGAGCACAGCGCACATGCGTCCTTACTGGGCGCCATCTTGGGAAATAATAATAATAAGAAGAGGAATAGAAATTGGTTCTCAAGAAAGGGAAGGCGCTGTATTTGTCACAGTTGCTCTATAGACATTTATCCCGCGCTGTAATGAAAGGAGGAAGGTGGAAGAGAAGGTGAGAAGATAGAAACAGCAGCTGTTGTGGAGGGCTCAGTTCAGTTTAGGCGTTCAGTCGTGTCCGACTCTTCGTGACCCTATAGACCATGTCACGCCACGCTTTCCGGTCTCTCACTAACTTCCTAACATCACATAGCTTCATCTGCAATGCCTCGAGAATGCCATCTAACCATCGCGTTCGCTGCCTACCCCTTCTCCGGCGACCCTCAACCTTTCCCAACATCAAATCTTTCTCCAGCGACTCCTCTCTTCTCATCAGATGACCAAAGTAGCTGAGCTTTAACTTTAGAATTTGACCCTCCAATGAGCAGTCAGGGTTTACGGTCGACAATATCGACTGATTTGATCTTCTGGCAGTCCAAGGAACTCTTAAGAGTCTTCACCAGCACCACAATTCAAACGCGTCAATTCTTCGGCGGTCAGCCTTTTTCACAGTCCAACTCTCGCATCCATAGATCACAACTGGAAAGACTATAGCACGGGTTATACGGATCTTGGTTGGCAGACTAATGTCTCTGCTCTTTACTACTCGGTCAAGGCTAACCATTCCTCTCTTTCCCAGAAGCAGGCGTCTCCTAATTTCATGGCTGCAGTCTCCTTCCGAGGTAATCTTGGCGCCCAAGAACAGAAAATCTGTCACAGCTTCCACTTCTTGTCCATTGATGCTCCAGGACTTGATAGGGCAAGATGCCATGATCTTCGTCTTTTTAATGTTCAGTTTAAGCCCAAACTTCTCACTCTCATCTTGTACGCGCATCAGAAGTCTCTTGAGTTCCACTTCACTTTCTGCCATTAAAGTGGTATCATCCGCATATCTAAGGTTGTTGATACGTTTTCCAGCAATCTTCACTCCAGCTGAAGACTCGTCCAGACCGGCCTTCCTCATGATGCACTCTGCATATAGGTTAAATAGGCAGGGCGACAGTATGCAGCCTTGCCTCACCCCTTTCTCAATCGGAAACCAATCAGTAAGACCATGCCCAGTTCTGACTGTGGCCTCCTGCCCTTCATAAAGGTTCCTGAGGAGACAGATGAGGTGAATTGGAACTCCCATCTCTTGGAGAGCTTGCCACAATCTGCTGTGACCTACGCAGTCAAACGCTTTCGCATAATCAATAAAGCAGAAGTAAATGGGTTTCTGGAACTCTCTTGCTTTTTCCATGATCCAGCGAAGGTTGGCAATTTGGTCTCTAGTTCCTCTGCCCTTGCGAAACTCAGCTTGCACGTCCGGAAGCTCCCGATCCACATACTGCTGAGCCTACCTTGCAGGATTTTTAACATCACCTTGCTAGCATGCGAAATAAGCGCGATCGTGCGGTAGTTGGAACAATCTTTGGCACTGCCTTTCTTTGGAATGGGGATATAAACTGACCTCCTCCAATCCTGTGGCCACTGCAGGGTTGTCCAAATCTTTTGACATAATGTATGCAGTGTGTTAACAGCGTCGTGGTTGAGGTTTTGAAGCAACTCAGCTGGAATACCATCAAATCCGCTAGCTTTGTTCTTAGCAAGGCTGGCTAAGGCCCATTCAACTTCACTCTTCAGGATGCCCGGCTCGAGATCAGTAATCACAACCGTCCTATGTTGGGTTTGCACATCCGGGTCCTTCTTGTACAGTTCTTGTGTGTATTCATGCCACCTCTTCTTTATCTCTGAGGCTTCAGTGAGGTCCTTGCCTCGTTCGTCCTTTATCACGCCCAGCTTAGCACAGAAGCTTCCTTTGATATCTGATTGTCTTATACAGAGCTCTTGTGTTCCTTAATAGGCTGTTGTCCTCAACTGCTTGACACTGTATGTTCAGGAAGGCATTCTTATCTCTCCTTGCTATTTTCTGAAAATCCGCATTGAGAACCTTGTATCTTTCTCTTTCCCCCATACCTTTTGCCATCCTCCTTTCCTCAGCTATTTGCAAAGCCTCTTCAGATAGCCAGTTTGCTTTTTTGCATTTCTTGTGCTTTGGAACTACCTTAGTAGCAACTTCTTGTATTATATCACGAACATCAGTCCACATCTCTTCGGGCTCTTTGTCTTCTAGATCTAATTCTTGAAATCGATTCCTCACTTCCACAGCATATTCTAATGGAATCTGATCCAGATCATACCTGAAAGACCTTCTAGTTTTCTGCGTTTTCCTCAATCGAAGCTTAATTTTGGCAACAAGAAGCTGATGATCGGTGCCACAATCGGCCCCAGGCCTTGTTTTGACTGCTTGTATAGCGCTTCTCCATCTCTGCCGCAAATAATATAATCGATCTGATTCCTGTACAGACCGTCCGGTGAAATCCATGTGTACAGGCGCCTCTTGTGCTGTTGAAAATGAGTATTCGCTATGGTCAGGTTGTTTTCTTGACAGAACTCTGCTAGCCTCTGCCCAGCTTCATTTGGCTCACCAAGACCGAACTTGCCTGTAATTCCGAGTATTTCTTCACTCCCGATCTTAGCATTCCAGTCTCCTATGAGAAAAACGACGTCTGATGATGGGTGCGGTCTAAAAGGCATTGTAGGTCCGCATAAAATCTCTCAACGTCAGCTTCTTCAGCAGCAGTGGTCGGTGCATAGACTTGGATAGCTGTTATGTTGAAAGGGTGACCTTGGATCCGAAGTGAAATCATTCGGTCGTTTTTGGGGTTGTACCCTAGCACTGCTTTGCCCATTCTTCTGTTTACTATGAGAGCGACCCCATTCCTTCTCTTGGATTCGTGCCCACAATAAAAGACATAATGGTCGCCGGAGTTAAATTCTCCCATTCCGGTCCACTTGAGCTCGCTGATACCCAAAATATCAATGTTCAATCTGTCCATTTCTCGCTTGACGATATCCAGTTTACCTTGCGTCATAGATCTTACATTCCATGTTGCTATGTGATATATCTCCTTGCAACATCGGACTTTCCGGTCGCTTTCCGACACATCCACAACTGAGCGTCCTTTTGGCTTTAGCCCAGCCGCTTCATTCGTCCTGGAGCTACTAGGAATCGCCCTTTGTTCATCCCCAGTAACATGTGGGACGCCTTCCAACCTGGGGGCTCATCTTCCGGCGCCATATCGATAATGGTATTGTGACTGGCCATAGGGTTTTCTTGGCAGGAAATACTGGAGTGGGTTGCCATTACCTTCTTCAGTGAATCACATTTTGTCAGAACTCTCTGCCGTGACCTGTGATCTTGGGTGGCCCTACACAGCAGAGCTCACGACTTCATCGAGTTTCGCAAGCCCCTCCGCCACGACAAGGCAGTGATCCATGAAGGGGTGTGGAGGGCTACGGTCGACTTTTTCCGTCACTGCCGAGCTGAATTCAGAACCCGTGAAAATATTTGCATGGAGAATCTTCTCCGCTTGGTTGAGCGCGGATCCCAACGAAATGCCGAGATAGTGCCTAACGACACGATGTACCCATACAAGGCTGACGCTACCCAAAACATTCTCGCGGCCCTCGCCGGGAAGGAGTATCGCCGTAAGCGTCATAATGCTATGATCACGTGAAGGCCCAAGATTCTGCCCAAATTCCACCATGAAAACTTTCGTAATTGTCATCAAGCTCAGGAAAGCACTGGTCATCCGGAACGCATTCCAATGTGGTGAGCTCGGCGCCCCATTCGGTGCATTTCTTGGGACCCGAGTGGCGGCCATGTTAAGTCATCTTTTCTCGAAAGAGCAACATTGCGTCCTTGCTAGCACTTGGAATACTCTCGTCGCCGACCGTTTGCAAGACAACTTTATAATCACATCAGCCTAAGGTTGTGTGTCTCTAAGCAGCAATCTCGAACGACATGGAAAAGAAGTTTGCTTAAGGGATCAACATGGTGGCCAACCAAAGGATGTCTGACTTTCTTCAACATTATGTACAACGGCGGAATGTAACCGTGCTTGACATCCGTATGTTTATCAAATCTAAAAGGCCCAGCTCATATTTGCCGGTACGGTGAAGCCTAGATTCATGCGCTACAACTCTGAGATTATCTCAGTTCAGCAAAATTACGCACTAAACCCAAAGTATAATATGTACTGCCTCAGCAAGACAGTGACTGTAAAGCCCCAATCCAAAGTCTCATTCCTGACAATGTTGGAAAGTAAATTCAAAAATAAAGCGGAATGAGAAAGAGCCTGCACCAGCTAAGCTATATCAGGCTTAAACCAATCAAAAATAAATGAAAAGGGCCCAGTCGGCCAAAGTGTTTAATTTAGTGGAAAAAGCCAATTGAAAAAATAAAATGTGGGCACGGTAACACATCTGCATCCTAAGGGCTCAACGAGCACAGAGGGTGGGCTCACCTCGCAGAGCTGGTTTATTAATATATATTTTTGGATAATAAACAATAAATGTGCCCGAGGACACATACATACATACACATAGTAACATGACACTAACAAAGAACACACACACACACACACACAAAAAAAAAAAAAAAAAAAAAAAAAAATGGTTTAATATGACGAGGCAGCCGAATCAGTTGTAAGAGCTGGAGAAGTGTGGTAGGCTGGTAGTCTGGTAGTCTGGAATATAAGAACAAAGACAGGAAAAGCACACAGAGTAGGCGACGGAATAAAGTGATTAGAAAGTAGTTTAGATAAAGTAGAGGAGAATTTACTAGAATTGTTGTATCGGTGAAAATTTAGTATGTAAATTTACAATATTTACAATATGTACAGTGTTTGCACTATTTACTTTGGTGTGCAAAATGGCAATATTTACACTATGTACAATATATGTACAATATGTACTGTATTTACAGTATTTACAATATTTACAATTTTTCAATTTATACAGGTCAGAAAATTAACCTGAATAAAAAAATAATAATAATATATACCGTCAGATAAAATTAAGAATTCACAGAATCCAAAAATGGCATGAGGGCGAGCACGTGTCATGCTCACCTCATTTGGCTCGACGAGCCCTCAGCCAAATTTAGAATAATGTGAATTTAGTTGATCTAATGTAGATTTTTTGAAATTTTAACGCGTATAATTTGGAAGTAGGGAGCTAATGAAATTTACCAATCTTATTAACCACGCACATGTTCGTTTGTTGTCTAGCCAAAGTCTCCATGTTATGTGATTGTGTTGTGGTGGTGCAGGTGGAATGAGGTGTTGTCTGTATTGTTGTGTTAATGGACATGTAGTGAGATAATGAGTGACCGTACCCTCATGGGCACCGCATGGACAGTGTGATGAGGATGATAGGCCGAAACGATGAAGATAATGGGGGAATCGGCCATGACCTGTGATGAGTTGTGTAATTGATTTCGCAGGTGGAAACGAGATGGGGAGATTATTTGCATCGGGAATGAAGTTAAAAATTCCCGTGCCTTCATTGTGTTCTCTCCACCAATTGGCCCATCTCGTGGCAACAACTCGACGGAATTCTGCACGGACCACTGTTTTAGAAGCTAGGGCCAATCTGGTCCGGCCCGATCTGTGTGCTCGCGAAGCAACTATGTCCGCGAGTTCATTGCCAAGCACTCCTGCATGTGCAGGGACATGAAATAGTCTTATCGGCCTTCGTGTGATAATTGATTTAAGCAACTGTTTTATTTGGTGAATTTTGGAGTTTGATGTTTTAGTGGCGGCTAGAGCCGCAAGAATCGACAGAGAATCTGTGTACACGTGCACAGCCGTCGATCCCTGCAAACTCTGTACATAGCGGAGGGCTTCCTCAAACGCTATTTGCTCTACGCCATATGCACCAGTTGCTCCTTCTACTCTGAAGCGGCCTACAGATGTTATACGGCCCGCCGGTGACAATATGACGTAGGCCGCTCCGGCTGAGACAGAGGTGTATGCACCGTCCGTGTAGACATGGAAGACGGGTGACCGCGCCTCGGCCTCCGCGCCGTCCCTGTCCAGACGAACGTGCGCAAACGAAATGACCTCTGCCGGGTGCACGAGCGAATCGTCAAAAGGCGTCTCCACCTCCGATGCGCGATGGGTTCGTCCGAAATCGACGTCCAATCTCTGCATGAACAGCGCGAACTCTGCATTGAACCTGTCAAGGTCCAATGCGAGCGGCGGCGCATGCATTAGAATTTGGAGCGCCCTTGTGCTCGTAGTTGAATATGCTCCCGTTAACGCTAATAACGGGGCGCGCTGCACAGAGAGCAGCCGAGCACGTAATCCTGAATGGGGAGTATCAGTCCACCAGACAGGGGACGCATATGCGATGGACGGAAGAACGACCTGTTGGTACAATACTCTTCTGTGCTGAGGGGCCGGTGTGCCGCTAAGGCGCATAAAAACACTGAGGCGCGCAGCAAGCAACTCGGATTTCTCCTTGAGAAGGTCACCATGGGGTATGAAGGAGAGAGTCCTGTCGAAGACGACGCCTAGTATCCTGACGGAGGGCTTGAATTGCAAGCGCACTCCGCCGAGGCGTACCACCGGTAATGTGCGCCCCATTCCACCCCTTGGGGGAGAAATAAGGACGCACACCGTCTTCTCCCTTGAAATGGTTACTCTCGCCTTCTCCGCCCATGTTGCCACTCTATCGAGTGCATTCTCTGCCAATTCCGTCAGTGCTCTACGGCCAGATGCAGGCACAAGGATGACTACGTCATCCGCGTAGGCCTGCACCGACACACCCTCTGGCATCGGCAGATCGAGTAGACCGCGCACCACTATATTCCAAAGCAGCGGCGACAACGGAGAACCCTGCGGGCTGCCTAAGGTGGGACGCGCGACCGCGTCTCCCGCATGGGAGCGGAAAACCACCTCTCGGTCGGATAGGAATGACCGGAGCAGTGCGCAGAGATTTCTCGGGCACCCCCAGTCACCGAGAGAACTCAGGACCAAAGGGTGCCACACGCTGTCGAACGCGCCGCGGAAATCGATGGAAATTAGCAGTGCGTGTAGGCCGCTATTCCGCATGTCTCGTAATTTAGTGACGAGCGCGTGTAGAGCTTGGACAGCTCCGCGCTGTCGCGTGAAGCCGAATTGATGCGGATGGAGTAAATTTTCACGCGATAGGAAGTGGTATAGACGTCCGTACAGCAAACGCTCGAGCACTTTGCCGAGTGCCGAATTCATGACAATTGGCCTATAAGATGTGGATATCTCCGGAGGCCGACCTGGCTTTGGCAAGAAAATAATGCGTCCCTTCCGCCAAGCCATTGGAAAGTGGCCCAGTTTCAGGGACGCATTAAATATAAAAAGGTAGAAATTTGGACGACGCATCCAGAGTTCGCGTACGACGCGCGGTGTTATGCCGTCCAACCCGGACGCCGTTCCCAACCTGACTCGGGACACCGCCATGTCTACCTCGCCAGGCGTGAATGGGACGTCGTCCGGTCCACCTAGGGACGGGCTGGCAGCCCTGATACGCATCGCCCTGTGAGCGTCGCTATCAATTTGAGGTGCATCCGACGCAACCTGACTATCCAACAGCGTCTGTGCTGTTTCCAGCAAAGAAGATGTTAATGAGCCGTCCTGTTTTTCTATGGGAGGTAAAACGACGGGTGCTGATTGTTTTTTGAATGCAATTTTATACGGTCGCCCGAATATGCCTGATTTGATTGATTGTCTTGCCAATTCTCTTAGGTACGAATTACGGGCTTCCGATACTTGGGATCGATACTTTGCCAATTCGGTGTAATAAATTTCACCGTAAAATTTGCGAATTTGGAATTCCGAAGATCTTTGATAGCGCCTTCTCATGGCGCGCACCCTTGAACGCTCGATAGTCAGATCGGTCGTCCACCATTCGTTCGAATTATTAATCTGAAATCGGGAAGTCGGACGAGTTGTTGTTAAATTTTTCTTCCTAAAATGATCGAATAAGAATTGAAATTTAGTAATTATTAAGTCCAATGCCACCTGAGAATTCAAATTTGCTCGAACAACGGCATCCATGTAGTGTGATGTAGAGAGTGCATTTAGTAATCGTGTAGTGCCTCTGTATGTTAGTCTCCGTTGTTTTGCGTGAGTCGGTTGACCAAACCGAATTTCAATGTGTTTGTGTTCGGATAGTGTTCTGGTGTCTGTAACTGTCCAAGTGTAACCTGCCCTGACGAGTGTAGGTGAAGCTAATGTAAGGTCTAACCAACTGTCAGTGTAACTTGTTGAGTATGTTGGAGGGGATTGTGGGTCGTTTAAGATGACCAGGCCGGAGCTCATTGCGAAGCCGAGGAACTCTCCTCCTCTGGCATCGCACAGCTCCGGACCCCAGGCGGTATGTTTGGCGTTAAAATCGCCTGCCAATACCGCCGGTATCCCCTCCGTTGAGATGAGTGTGTGTCGTATCGTGTCGAGTGTAGGAGTCATAGGGTTGTGTGGTGGAGCATAAGCCGATGTAAGTGTGAATGATGCCGTTGCTTGTGAGCATTTGACTGATGTTACATTTGGTGAGGCGAACAATGGAAATATATCGTAGCGTGTTGTGTGTACAATAATAGCTGTTCTTGGATTGGATGGCGCCTTGAATACTAACCAATCTGATGGAATCCCCGGTATGTCGTCTCTCCTCGTGTATGGATCTGAAATTAATGCGAAATCTATATCGGCCTCTTTTAATCTGTCTATTAGTATAGGTGTAGCGTTTTTAGAGTGGTCTAAATTGACCTGAATGATTGAAAAAGAGAATTGCGAACTCATTTTAAAATTTTGAAGCCGAATAAGAATTTGAATAATGTGCTAATTATTGGTTGATTGAAAAGTGCCAATTGTAAAAGAGGCGATAGAAAACGAGGGGAAACGACATGATCCGGGTGACGATCCGAATATTCATTATAGAAAAGGAATTTAGTGGAAGATAAAATTAATATTTGAAATTTTTTGGTAAGGCGCCATCCGTGTGCGTGGTTAAGTGGTTTGGGGGGCGAGAGGGAAGGCCGAGTGTAGTTTAGGTTTTCGGGGAGAGCTGCGTTTGTTTTTGGAAACGGAAAGTGAGATAAATAGATGTGGGAGGGCACTCCTTTGCCCAAAACCGAAAGGAAGGCGTGTTTGAATTTGGAGGAAAGAAGTGAAATTGAGGTTGTGAAGCAGCTCTCGTCTGTTAAGCGGGAACTGTGAAAAATATGGGTTTTGCTCGTTTGCCGTTGCAATTTGTGGCAACGGCAAAGAAAAGATAGGAAGTAAGGAAACTCGGCCTCCCTCCCGCCCGCGTTCAAACCACGTTTCTTAGGTTCCTGCGTAGTCCGTCCTTTGCCGCATGCGTGCTACTCTTTCCATGAGAATGGGACAAGACTTGTCCCCGGTCTTATGCGGTTGGCATTGTCTGCCCGCACGGCGGCAGACCGCGCAAGCGACCGCAGGATCCGAAGCGGCCACAGTGCACGCCGCCGCCGTGTGATTACCGGCACACTTCGTGCAGCATGCACGAGAATTGTCGGACGCCGAACGACAATTCCTTCTCGAATGGCCATACTGGGCACAGAAGGTGCACATGGGGACGTGGAGGTCCTCGGCCACCTGCGCCGAGGACCACCCGATGTTAATTCTCCCCTTGTCCAAAATTCTACGGAACGCGTCGGGCGGGACGGAAACGACGTGGGTTTTGGTGCCGTCTCTCGCCCGAAACGTATATCTGCGCACGCATGCGGCAGGATCTAGATTTAAATCGGAATTTTTTGATACGATATTGCTAATGAGGTTGTCGTCCGCAACATCTGGGTCAACCCCCCAGATTCTAATGTGAGGTCGTCGTTTTTCGGGGATTCTTATTGTCATTGCATTATTTGTGACGGCGTTGTTTCGGATAGCCGTTCGCAGATTTTCAATAGTTTGGCGGTCTTTCGCTACTATTGTCACTCCTGTTTGGTTTGTTCTGATGGTTACCGGGCCGATGCCCGCCTCGTCGGGATTAATGTTTGATTTGATAGTTTGTACTACTTGTGTCGGGGTTGTCGCGTCCGGCGACGTCGCTGTTATAAATGCCAAATGGCCGGCCACTTGCCCGTTCGTTGTAGCCGTAGGCGACACCGCTGATGTAGTGTGTGGAGACCGCGGCGACGTTCCAAGTATCTGGGCGAACGTCGGTTGGCCCGCCGGCGTTGCTGGAACCGCAGGAGGGACGAAGGCGCGTAGTCGCACCTCCGCCGTCGCCGCCCTTTCGCGCAACTCGGCGCTCTCCTTCCGTTCGGTCGCCCACATGCTCCGAAGCACCTCGCAGCGTCCCCGCGCATCAGACGCCAGCGCGTGGTAGTCAGCGCAGGCGATGACGACGTCTGCGAACATCTGCGAGATGCATTTTCGGGCCTGCACCCCGACCTTGTTTTCGGGAGCGCTCATGTAATTAATGAGGCGCTCCTGAATTTCCTTTATGCGGTCGAGCCGCGGGAGAGGCTCGAACGAGTCCGTGTGTCCGGAGGGACCCTTCGCAGAAGGCGAACCCTCCGTGGCAGTTGTCTCACCCGCTGCCGCGAGCCCGGGCACATCCGCACCGGAGTTCGACGCCCGCGATCCTCCGGTCGGGGAAGCACCGGGCCCAGCAAGCGGGCCGTCGTCTTGGGCATCGCCAATGTGTGCGGGGATTGAGGGTTCCGCCGGTTGGGACCCCGCATCGGGAATTACCGCGACAGCGGCGTCGCTTGAGCTTGAAGTTCCCGGTTCTGCGACCGGGGAAGCCGCGGTGTCAGCGGGCGGCCCGGGAGGTTGGTCCGCTGATGTTGAAGCCCGCGGCGGGGAGCCTCCGGCGGACCGCAGCTGAGGGTCCTGAAGAGCCGCAATTGCCGCGTCGCCGCCATCTGAAAACGGCGACAGCGGCGTTCGTGCCGCGGTCTCGGGCGAAAAGCGGCCAGAGCCGGAATCCGGCGACAGCTGATGCGTCGCGGCAGCACCCGTGCCAGATGCAGTCGCTCGGCTCCCGCCCGGCACGTCGCCAGGCCTCGATGTTGCGGCCGCAGGTTGGTTTTGCGCCCCTGAGGGCGACGCGGGCCGCGACGACCTCGTGGTAGGCATGGGCGCGGTCGCGGGGGACCGCCTACCCGGCCACCACAAGGGCAGGGCTGCTTAGATGCCGAAGCCTCGTTAGGCCCAGCGAGGCCAGGCAAAGTCCCGAGCCCGCGGAAAACGGGCAAAGGGACGGAACCGACCCGCGCAGGTTCCGGGCGAAGTCCGAGCAGCCGCGCCGCGCGATGGATGGTGAACACCTACCGGGATGACGGCCGATAGGTAGGCGTCCGCGGCGTATGGGTGGCCGATGGAAAGCCACCGTCCCAGCACAGGTTCTAAGTCCAGTGCCGCAAAAAAGCGGGCAAAAATCCCGCCCGCGGGACCGCAGGCCCGCAAGCGGAAGTCGCGGCGCCGTCCGCGACAGCAGCAGGAGGACCGGAGCAGATCCGCAGGCAGGAAATTGGCTGGACCTGTGCAGGAAAATTAAGCCTCGCAGCCCGGACTTAGGCTGCAGGCAGATCGAACGTTGGCGCGAGCCGCGCTAGCTCGAGCTGCGGGAGCTCCGAAAAACACGTCCGTCTCTTTCGGAAGCTTCCGAAAGAGTAGGACGTGTTTGCCTCAGCAAGACAGTGACTGTAAAGCCCAGAAAATCGAGCTTGACGGGCAGGCAGCCACGTCTATTCGACGGCGCTGGTGCCGATGATTCACCGCGTACCCGAGAAGCAACGAGTTAAAAGCTACAAAAGCCTCCTAGCGGCAAAGACGCTAAAGGAAAAAACGTACCACCACCGCCACCACACAGCGGCCAGGAAAAGTCAACCCACCCCGAAGACAAGAGTTGCACCGTTTCATGCCTGGGCCAACGCCATGAAAACTGGCCAATTGGTAAGCACTTCGGGTTGGGTTGTCTCCTCCTCCCAAAATTTTCTTCTACCCTTCGCTCGGCGGCTGAAGCTGAGCTTTACAATTCAGCAGCGATTAGTGGTGGGCACAAAACGAGGTGCTTCTTGCCAAAACTGAAGCCTCAGAGGTTACGACAATTACCCTTTCCGCATAGTATGCCCAACGTGGAGGCTATGGAGAGATTGACGGCGGTGACGCCGGAACTTTCCCTTGCCCACATCGAAGACGGCCTTAATGCGAAGCTTCATTCTCTACATAATAAGGCGATCGAAATCCCCATCGCTCGAGTCATGAAGACTTATCCTCTGTGATTGCTGAACACGTCGCGGCTGACACCCAACTCCTCGCAGAGCCCGTTACCTTGGGGAAGTAACCCGTCGGCCATCGAAATTGTCCCACCTAGTCAAGGACCTCGATGATGGTGAAGACAGCTGCCCCCATGCAGGCGGTGAGCTTCAGGGCCCTGTAACTGACTTGGGGACAGACTCACCTCAACCTGTCACCCTAAATCCTAACATGGCAGGACACCCTCGGTGCAGGAGCTCTGTCCGTTTTGAATCGGCTTGCCGAGTTACGATTACTCAATGCTACTGTCGGTGGCTCCATTCCCGTTCCAGGCGGGCCAACCCTGGCTTTTTCTTTCACCCTTCGAGCTTTTCGAGCCATGGTCGACCTCCTAGAGCCAGAAAGATGTACAGTCGTGATTAAAAGTGGAATACAATACTTAGCCGCTGACGGAGCTCAGGAAAACGGCCTAAAATTGCCATATAGCGTTAGCGACAGGGACAGCGACCGTGACATGTGCATCCGGATAAAATCTGGCACCACCACTATTGTCTCGATACCAGATAGCTGTTGTTAGATGAAGTCACAATGCAGTTTTCCCTAGCCCCGCAACCGCCTGAGCGTTATATACCACTTTTGCTCACGACTGTACCATTCAAGCAAATCCGAACACATCCAGCAGGACTCTTCGGCTTTTCCTTGCATCCATATAAATTATCCAGCTAACCAGGTCGACGTAGACTTGCTACTTATTTATCCTTGTATAATGATGACCCCCCTCCAAATCCGAAAGCAGGACCCATCATTACACATAATAAGCGTATACGCCACTCCAAAATGGTCGAATATGTTATCCGTCGACCTGTTTTGCAATGCGGTGAGAGTTGTGGGTCAGAAGAGCCGCCTATCTGTGGGCGATTTAAAAGCATTGATTCTGATATAGGTTTACCGGCATGAAGAGAAATGGGGAGACAAGTTGACGGAGCTTGCATCATTTCTGGGCCTCACTCTTCATGATGACCTTGTCCACCCAACTTGTATACGCAACTTCATAACTAAGTATACATATCCTGGACTTGAACATCATCCGCCACATAGAGTATGAACACTGGGTAAACACCTAGAAAACCCTCGGCAGCGACTACTGCCTCTTCTATACAACGATTAAGACCCGCCCCTTAGCACGATTGAAAACAAAAGCCCGACTATTAGATTGTGCTACGTTTCCGCAAACATATTGCACTGCGACACTGTCACGGATCTCCGGAGAACGCCCGGGCCGAAATAATGGACTAGGCGATGGCTGTACCCACACAGATGCACATTTAATACAGTCTACGGACACAAACACTAACACACTCGCGGAATATCGCTGGCACATTTTGATGGAGCCGAAACGAAGAGGCGTCCGTGTGCTGTGCGATGTCAACGCACGTTAAAGCTCCACAGGTGTTTCGAAATTACTCCGTAGCCCTCCACTACGTATCCTCTTTCTCTCTTTCCACTTTCATTCCACCTTCCTCCCTTCCCTTACGGCGCGGTAGAGGTGTGCACAGAAAACAAGTGAGACAGTTACCGCGCCTGTCCCTTCCTATAAAATCAATCAATCACCGAAAAACCTTTCACCATAAGCTTATAAACGCTTCTGCCTTAAACACCTGCCCCAGCGCGGTGGTGCTGTGTCCATGAAAAACCATTCCAACGCTTAACAATGCCTACGCGGAATTGAACTATACAATGGTCTGAAAACGACACTCGTACTACTTCATACCAGTTGCATTGTGGTACGATATCGACGGAGGCATAGATGCGATCTAACCGTGCACGACTTGAGCCCTGGAATCGCGTACACTTTACTGAGCATTCTCCCTCCAGACAGTCTGCAACGTTTTCAAGGTTATAGATGTCAATTAGTCTTAACAGCACTTAAGTGATCCTGTCACAGAAAGCGCGACTGCTTGTCTTGTCACGCTCGTTTAGAACACAGTTGTAATCCCCCATCGCTATAAGCCGTCTCTCCATCCGAAGGCGCTCTTCGATATTTTCAAAGAACACGACACGGTCATAAACCACATTGGGCGCATACACGCCCACCACTCGCCACTGAATGCCTTTGAGCAAAAAATCCAGGCAAGCACGTCGTCCCGTCATGCACGAATGATGCGCCTGCACCTCTAGGTTCAACGGCGATGCCGCGAGAGGCAGGAACGCGCGCCAAAGATCTGCGCTCTAACATAATGTCAAATATGGCTGTATCAGGAAGACCACATAAAATGTGTGAGAAACATTTTCTGTGGAGTGGGAAACATTGTTTTAATGGGAACATCAGTAAAGACGAAAAGACATCGCTATAAGCTGGATAACACATAGCAGTACTTGCACTAAAATAGTTTTGTTTATGACGAAACGTTCTGAACAAACATTCATCCCAAATACATAATCTATGTAAGTATACAACCTAAAACGAGGCAACTAAATCTTTGTTTCCATCTACACAAACTGTGTCCAAAATCCGCTGCGAGTTTGTGCCATGTCATTACGTAAGAAGGTGATTTTAGGCGCTGCTGAACGCTGCATTTCCCTCCGGGCTTTGTGAAAATCACTGTTCACGTCGCCTTCGGCCACACTCAAAGGTATAGATGACCTGTAACTATATGCGGAAATGGTAGAAAGTGTACCACGAGGAAAATTATTCCAACGCGGTGGACAGTAAAAAACAACTTTAATACTATTCGAAGTGTACAGCAAACGCGTTAGCACGTAATGTCATAAGAGACAACTGTTTTAAAGGTACAGATGTCTTGGAGACTCTGTTCACAAAAGTGATGTGTGTTGGTGCTCATTTGCATTGGCTACTTCTTTTCTTTCTTTATTGCCCTCAAGGCCTGTAGTTATTATTTTAAAAAGTGTCCTCATGACGCTCGAAATATTGTGAAAGTAAGAATACTGCCTTTGACTCCAATGAAACTATATGCAAATATGTTGGTTGTGGCTGTAGGGAGAAGGAAAAGAAAATGCACGGGCCTGCTACTGGCTCTGAGCCACCTCCGCTGCCTCGTGCAGACAGAAGAGAAAATATTAAAGAAAGAAATGGAATCCGGAGAGAAAGACACACGCCGCAACAGCCGTCGTTCACCACCGAAGCGGTGGCGGGTGAAATGACGGCCTATGCAAATAAACATTCAATGGCAGGTTAGCCCCTGCCGCGGGCGGCGGTGACCTACCTGCCCCAGCCCCATCAGGGGTGCTTACCGCCAGCGGCTACGTTTCAATGGAGAGGAGGAAGAAGAGAAAGACCTTTATTCGAATTGAGTACCTACAGGGAGGTGCGATCGGATCATCCCTTAAGGAGCTGGTCCTCACAAGCACTTGGCGGAGCCCCTAGAATGTTGTTGTTGTTGTTGTTACTAACTTTATTTTTCCACCGATGTAGGAGGCCCCCTACTCCCCGCCCCCGGCACGCAGGCCTATGGGACGGAGGCCGGGGCCTCCGCGACTAAAGACAGGCGAAGTGACAGTGTTTCTTCGCGGCTTCAGCCGCCAGGCGGACAGCTTGCTGCTGGTTGGCGGGGGACTCGCTCCGCAGTAGCAGTTCCCAGGCTTCTCTACTGTTTATGTTTTCCTTGGCGCCAGGGGAATCAAGGCATTGCCAGATTATGTGATCAAGAGTACCCCTTTCTCCGCAGGTTTCGCATCTATCGTCCGCCTTTTCCTCCACTTGCGTGTGGAAAAGCCAGACGGGACTTGGGAAATTCCCAGCTTGCAGGCGCCGCCAAGCGACGGCCTCCTTGCTAGTTAGCGTTCGGTCCGGTGGTGGCAGGGACCTTCTGCTAAGTCTGTAGTGTTCTAAAATTTCCTTATAAGTTTGCAGCCTCTCGTCCATCCCATCGCAATCAGGTGGCTCTACGGCTGCCCGGAAGTAGAGAGCTCGGGCTAGTTCGTGCGCCGCCTCGTTGCCGGGGACGGACTCGTGCGCGGGGGTCCAAATAATTCGAATCTTTCTTTCAAGTTTTCTTTTCTCTAAAATTTTGGCTGCCTCCTTCGAGACCCTCCCTTTTCCAAAATTCCAGACAGCTGTTTTGCTGTCACTAATAACTATGCTGGCTTCCGTTCCAACGCAAGCGAGCGCTATTGCAACTTCTTCAGCCGTGTCTACATTTCGGCTTCTAACGGACGCGGCGGCGGCGGGCACGCCGCGGCCGTTGACGACCACAGCCACCGCCGCCCCGAGCCCCTAGTACGGGACCCCGGTGACGTCGGCCGCAGCTCGAGCGCGCTCCACCAATGTCTTTTGGGCGCTTAGGTCAGAGCAGCTAAGCAGGGTCGCCTCCCCGTCCTCCCAGGTGGTGTTGGGGTAAGAGACAGATAGCAGGGTTGGATGGGGAGTCCCACATCATGCGGTAGATGTCTGAAGACCTCTCCACACAATGCGAACAGCTGCCTTAGAAAGAAGGGTCGAAGTGTATTAGAGCTGCCAGGCTCAGCAAAGTATTAGTTGTTTGGTTTGTGGGGTTTAACGTCCCATGCGACTCAGGCTATTGGAGACGCCGTAGCGGAGGTCTCCGAAAATTTCGACCACCTGGGGTTGTTTAGTGTGCACTGACATGGCTCAGCAAACGGGCGCCTTGCTTTCCGCCTGCATCGAAAAGCTCCCGCCGATGCCAGGATTCAATCGCGCATTCTTGGGGAGAGAAGTTGAGCGCCGCACCACAGCGCCACCCCGGCAGTGTAGCAAAGTATTAGTATAAAGACGGAGCAGAAGTCGCTCCTCCACTTTCTGATGATCGGGGTCGGAAGGTAGTGCCCGGTGAGTGAGCGCGTAGATGGCGGCGTCAGCTGCCTCATTTCCCTTACGACCCTTGTGCGCAGGAGCCCAAACAATATTCCAGCGAACAGGGTCCCCACTATATATTGTCACGGGGTGGGGGCAACAATTAAAGAGCCTGCGAGTTCACTAAAGAAACTCTTTAATGGGCTGATCGCACCCGCAAAAGATTAAGTGAGTCGGCGACGGCGATAACAAACGCGTTTGTCGGTCGTCGAACTAAGAATGCCGATTTCACGCGTCAGCACTTGATTTAAAGGCTGCGAAGAAAGACTCAGATAAAACCGAAAACGGTGACCAGCACAACCTAGAACATTGCAGAAATATACGCGAGTGGCTGGAATCTTCGAGGCCCATCTCGGCTTATTGCTTGCGCGACAGAGAAACTGATAAAGCTGCGTCTCGCGACAATGAGCATGATCAAACAAAGAACATATAATTGATACGCGTATCAGAATCGGAGTGATAACGCCACAAGCCGGCGGCTGCCGAAACAAAAACCAAATACAGATTTGAATGGTTTGCGGTATTACTCTCCCCTTAAAAGACACCGACACTAAGCTTACATAGTAAGCACAGAAAGGTAAACAAAAAACTAAATTTTTAAATAACTTTAACGGGCCTAATAAGGTTTGAGGCGCACAACATGGACGACTTCTGGCCGCACCCGGCGCCATTGGGATGAGGTTGGGCCGTCGGGGATGACCTCGTAGTCGAGCAGTTCGATGCTTCGGATGATTCTGTATGGTCCGAAGTACCGCCGCAAGAGCGTTTTACTCAGTCCTTACTCAGTCCGCGGCGACGTATCGCCGTCCAAACCCACACTTGGTCTCCCGGCCTGTACCCTGTGTCGCGCCGGGCGTCAATGTGTGGCTGGTCTTTGATGCGCAGCCGGCCGATTCGTCGGGCTACCTCTGCACGCTGCAGGTAAGCGGTGACGTCAGAATTGTCTTCTTTCACGTCCGACAGCATTGCGTCGAGCGTCGTCGAGGGCTCCCTGCCGTACACAAGCTTGAACGGCGTCACTCTGGTCGTCTCCAGGATGACCATGTTACACGCGAAGACCACATATTGCAGGATGGTTTCCCAGGTCTTCTGTTTGGCGTCGACTTAGCAAGCGTGTGCGCAATAGCTTTATTCATACATTATGAAAGGCCGTTTGTCTGCGGGTGGTAGGCTGTCGTCCTCGGATGACTTGGCTGGCTGCACTTCAGGATAGCTTGAGGGAGCTCTGACGTAGAGGCTGTTCCCCTGTCCGTGATAACTTCTGATGCGCCGTGTCGGAGGAGAATTTGGCCGACGCAAAACTTCGCGACTTCCAGTGCGGAACAGTTAGGCAGGACTGTTGCTTCGGTCTAACGGGTCATGTAATCAGTAACCACAACGATTCCCTTGTTCCCAGTCAATGAAGTTGGGAAGTGTCTGAGCAAGTCAATCCCTATTTGCTAAAATGGCTAAGCTGCGGGTTGTATCGGGTTGAGTAGACCAGCAGGTCTCGTTGGATGTGTCGTGCGTCGCTGGCACTTACGGCATGTTTTGACGTATTGGGCGACATCGGCTGCTAACCGTGGTCAATAATACTTCGCCCGGATTCGGTGCAAGGTGCGTGCTAGGCCGAGATGTACTGCCGATGGCTCATCGCAGCACCCCTGCAGAATTTCATCTCTGAGGTTTATAGCCACATCAAAAAGGAGTACAGTCCTGTTGGATGCAAATTTGTTCTTCACAAGGACGTCATTTTGTAACGCAAAGAATCACAGCTGACGCTTGAACACAGCGGGAAGCGAAGCGGTCTTTCCTTCTAAATAATCGGCTAGCCCTTTCAGCTCAGGGTGTTATCGCTGTTCTCCTGCGAAACTTGTTGTTGTGCCCTCGGATAATGGAAAATACCTACAAGGGGGATTGATTGTACGGAAAACTAGTAGTAAGGACGTTATGCTGTTAGATATAAGAATAACAAAAAAATCCAATACATAGTAATTTGCAATACGACAGAAAAACGCCCTACTGATCCTAAATTAAAAAGAACTAATTTCAACTGTGTAAAAAACTGAAGAGAAGCAGCGGAGTTGGAGCACTTATAAGGCATCCGTCCAGGGGTTTTAAATTTGCGTACCGCTGAGCGAACTGTCCAGCTGCTGACGCCTAGCTGAGTAGCTCCAAACGAAAGTAAATTTGAAGCAGTCAAGGATAGAGATAAATTTTTACACGGAATTTCAAGGAAGAGTTTTCGGAGTGAGGCGAACCGGCGACAGGTCAGAAAAAAATGCTCCAACGTCTCAGGTTCATTGCAGTATGAACACATGGCTGGAGGAGCGAAACGTGATCTATGAAGAAAAAGTTAAGGGGTGGAACTATACACCTGAAATTTGTCAGACACACCTCACACTATCGTGATAGGTATTGTCCAGCATTCCATTTATACCTCAAATGCCGGAAGTCATCAAAACGGAAAAAGGTTGAATTTGAGGATTTCATCCAAAGTAATTGTTTGAATCTCGCCGCCACTCCTAAACAGAAGTGTGGAATCAATGAAATTATAGGGCCATGCAAAGGAGTGGTGGCAAGAAAGTCCTCAGATTCTTTAATCGAAATTCCACAATGGCCAGGAACCCACACAAGTACAATTCACAACATGAGACGGTGCGATGTCATAAAACTGGCAACGCAAACAAGATGAAGTCGAAGAAGTCAAGGCAGTTCAGACTGAAAGAGCGTCCGTCACTACAATAACGTTGGAATGATCTGAACAAACTATCTGGGTGGCTAAACAAAAGCTAAAAATTCCGCAATAAATACGGGGGTTTAATCGGGAAGGCGGAATGAAAAAGCCTAATCAAGTTGAGAAAAAAAATCCCAACACCCGCTTTTTCCTGGCGCTATTCAGCCATCAGTGGCATATACAACATATGAATGGACATGTTGCAGATATTCATTCAAAATGGGGAGCAAGGTAGACACTGGCAAAAAATTGCCATGATTGGGATGAATGTTGGGATTGGGAGGACCAAATTAACTTCAGGTAGAGGAGAAATGGCTTGTCTGTTTGTTTTGTTGGGTTTAACGTCCCAAAGCATCTCAGGCTATGAGAGACGCCGTAGTGAAGGACTCCGGAAATTTCACCCACCGGGAGTTCTTATTTCTACTGACAATGGAGTTAATAGCGACTGTGCATACACAACCTGTGGTCTTTGATAAGGAGACCAACGCGTACGAAAAAATACTTTGGGAGAGGTAACGAAAATTGTTTGGGAGCACGATATGAAAGAATCATATAATTTTAAAATGAACTGTACCGTAAGTTGCTGAAAACGGTAATCTAAAGGAAGTACCCGTGTCTTACAGCATAAGACATTTAATACCAGAAAACTAGGAAGGCCCAGGCAAAGCCGGAATGCTTGCCATGCATTCAAGAGAAGTGGTCGATTTTTGGATTGGATTGAAAAACATTTACTGTCAGCAATGAGCGTTTTGTGGGCGCTACATTTAGATGGCCTGAAGACCGCTGCTCTCGGCGACCTTTTGAGCCCCCTCAGTAGCCCTAACTTGCGTTAACGGGTCTGAGCTGGCCAATGTAGCCTCCCGCCGCTCAAAAGAAGGGACTGGCAGTAGGTCCGCTGGTGGCGGCGCTTTTTTGCAGCTCCATAAAATGTGATCATATCCTGCTATTTCGCCGCAGTGTTTACAATTTTGATTGTATTGTGCCGGCTACATGTGCGCTAATTTAGAAGGGCTGAAGAAGGCACGCGTCTGGAGCCAACGCCTGATTACTTCTTGACGTTTGTCTAGGTTCTTGTCTGGTGGAGGATATATCCGCCTTTCTAGTTTAAAGTGATTAGTAGAGTCATGAACTGAGATTAGTGCATCTCTCGAGAAATTGGGGAATCAACTTGGCTCACTGCTCGGCTGGCATAACCTCGAGCAATACTGTGAGCCAACTCGTTTCCTTTGTTCCCCGAGTGTGCCGGCACCCATATTAATTCCACCTCTTTTTGGTTCCAGTCTTTATATCTTAAAATTCGCTCTGTCTCTTTGAAGATCATGCCCCTCGCAAAATTATTTATAGCAGATTTGAAGTCGCTAATTATGGTAACCGCATGGGTGCTGACCATCGCCATGGCGATAGCCGCCTCCTCCGCTGTCCCTGAGTAGTTTGCGTTTATTGAACCTGCCATTAATGCTTTACCCGAGTTGTTCACGCCCACGATAGCAAAAGAGTTGCCTCCTTTGTATTCCGCCGCGTCTACATAAACAGTATATTTAAAGCCTTCTAACTTGGCCTCAAGAGCCTTTGCTCTTGCTTTTCTCCTGGCTTCATAAAAGCAGGGTGCACGTTTTTTGGTAGCCGTTTACTGGTAAGTGCGTCGAAGTTTGTAAGCCGCGCAGCCTATAAACAAGACGCAGCCGAATTCCAGAATTCCGTCGTTTGGGACATGACGTGTCGAATTATGTTCGCACTTGCCGTGACTGTCAGCGCTGAAAGATCCCTCCTGTGAAGCCAGCCGCCTTCCTAATACCCACAGAGCCTCCTTCACAGCCGTTTCAACAAATCGGGATGAATTTGTTAGGACCATTCCGCACCTCAAGCTCCAGACAAAAGTGGATAATAGTCGCCACCAACTAGCTGACACGTTACGCGGAGGCAGCAGCTCCTCCGAGTGGAACCGCTATAGAAGTTACAAAATTCTTTGTACTGCAAAACACGGTGTACTGATCCGTGTCCTGCGCCACGGTGCTCCCCGAGTTGTGATCACGGACCGAGGTGGTGCCTTTTCTGCTGAGCTTATGCAGCATATTCTTGCTTAAGTCACACAGGTTCCGCAAGACAACTTCCTACCATCCCCAAACAAACGGATTAACCGAACCTTTAAACAGAACGCTTGCCGACATGCTTTCAATGTATGTGGACGCTTAGCACAAGACGTGGGATGCAGTTCTACCTTACGTCATGTCCCAAACTTTAAAGATCCCCAGATGGTCGAAATTACTCCGCAGCCCTCCACTATGGCTCCTATCTCTCTCTTTCCACTTTAACTCCCATCTTCCTCCCTTCCTTTAAGACGCGGTTCAGGCGTCCACAGACACAAGTGTGACAGATAATGCGCCTTTCCGTTCCTGTGAACCAATTAAAAAAAATATGTCGCAAACGAAGCCAGTATATTTTTTTCTTATTCTGGCTTGCGTTCTAGTGATTGGAAGGTGACCGGAAGCTGGTTCGTCGTGGCAGGCATGCAAAATTTTGTTGTGTAGATTCGTATTAACAAGCAAATAATGTCGACTGTAGGGGGCAAAATTCTTTTTGAACAGCACGTCGTCGCGTAGGCAGAGAGATGATGAAGCGAGCCGGTGAGCTGCAGGAAATCTGCCGCTAGCACTTTGCAGATAATCAATTATTGCCTGAAGATCAAGATCGGTGTGTTGTTGCACGCCGAAGTCTGTAGAGCTTACTGCGTTGACGAAGGCGTCGTCTTCACCTGCGTCAGTTGGGGCAGACTCGACGGAAGCGCGGGAAAGACAATCTTCGTCAAATGCTTACGGCCAGATGTGTAGGTCACTGTGATGTGATATTTTTGTAGGCCGAGACTCAATCGTGCAAGGCGCCCTGACGTATCCTTGATAATGGCTAACCCGCAAAGTTCTAGATGATCCATCACTACTTTGATAGGTCTCCCGTGCGGGTGTGGCCTTAACTTCATAATTGCCCACACGATGGCGAGGCACTCTTTTTAAGTGGAAGAATAATTGCCCTCAGTCTTCGATAACGAACGGCTTGTGTACGCCAGTAAACGTTGTTGACCCTTTTAGACCTGTACTAGAATTGCGCCCAAACCAAAATTACTCGCATCGGTGTGTACCTCCGTATCAGCGTGTTCATCAAAGTGCACCAGAACGGGCGGTGACTGAACGCGGCGTTGAAGGTCCTGAAATGCCTGCTGCTGCGGTGTTTCCTATTGGAACTGTACATCTGCCTTGGTGAGATACGTAAGGGGAGCGGCGAATTTGGAGAAAATTGGCACAAAGCGACGGTAGTACGCACGTAACCCAAGGAAGCGCCGAAGTTCCTTCTGGTCTGGTGGCGGTGGGAAATTCGCGATGGCAACAGTTTTCTCAGGATCAGGAAGGCCCCTTCCTTGATGACGACGTGTCCTAAAAATTTCAATTCTTCGTAAGCAAAGTGACATTTTTCTGCCTTTAATGTAAGGCTGGAGGACTTTATAGCTTCCTCCAGGCGACGAATGAGCTCTGAAAGCCTTGGGGCGAAGACGATCACATCGTCCAAGTATACAAGACAAGTCTGAAGTTTCAGGTCCGCGAGGATGCTGTCCATAAGCCTTTGAAAAGTCGCTGGCGCGGAGCAAAGGCCGAACAATATAACCTTAAACTCGTACAGCCAATCTGGAGTGATAAATGCAGTCTTCTCGCGGTCCATCTCGTCTACCTCGATTTGCCAGTACTCAGATTTGAGGTCCGTGGGAAGGGAAATACTTCATGTTGCATAGGCGTTCTAAAGCGTCATCGATTCTGGGCAGGGGGTAAAGATTCTTTGCAGTTACCTTGTTCAATCGTTGGTAGTCAACACAGAACCGCAATGTTCCGTCTTTCTTCTTGACAAGGACGACAGGTGCCGCCCAGGGGCTCTGATATTGTCGAATAACGTCGTGATCAAGCATTTCCTTAACTTGAGTGGTAATTGCGGCATCTTCTTTAGACAAGACACGATAGGGTGACTGTCGAAGTGGTTGTACTGTAGCGTCCGGAATAGTACGATGTTTTACGAGGTGTGTGCGACCGACGCGCGGATGCGACGCGAACACAGTTCTGTAGCGACTAAGAAGGTTCCTCAGGATATCATTCCCCCTCTGCGGTAGTGCCGGGTTGATGCCGTACTTTAGTTCGGCAACTTCTTCTTGTTCCGGTCGAGAATCACAAGTTAAACTGCGCACGCACCTAGGTTCAGCGATGGCATCAGTATAAGCGACCGTTATTCCCTTATTGAGATACCGGTGTTCGTTAGTGAAATTGGTGAGAGGTAAGTCGACTTTGTCATCTTCGAGGATGAGAACAGCACGAGCAACAGCAACGCCGTGGTCGAGAAGCAAATGTGGTTTACTCTCGACGAAACTTCCACTCCATGGAGGGTGTGCGCACCGACTGTCACCATTAAACTGGAGCGGGGAGGAACAGCCAGGTGCACGTCAAGAATGTGGAGCGGCGCCGGCAAAACACAGTTAACTTGGAGGGCATTCCCTGTCGAAACTGAACCGACAGATTGCAGGTCGATGATGCGACCGTTTTCTGTCAGGAAGCCCATATCGAGTATAATATTTCTGGAGCAATCCACAACGTTGCCGGGAAGGTTCGCCCTTGAACTGTGACTCGAGCTGTTCACGGTCATCTAGGTGTAATAAAATGTCCTCCAGCGGTACGTATCTGAGGGCCATCCCAAGCTGTCGTAACCTTCTTGAGTGCCGCGGCGAATGATCCACTGATAATGGAATAGTCGACACCAGTATCCACGAAAGCAGTTACGGCGATGTCATCAACTGAAAGGTCTAAATCGGCTGGCGGTGACGTCTCGCTACGGTAATGTCGAGGTGTCCGGTCTCGGCTCCGGTGCGTCGAAGAGGTGCGGTGTCGTAGAGAAGGAGTCAGACTATGCAGCTGGTCGGGCTCTCGGCTTGCCGTTAACTTGGGCGGCTCAAAATCGTAGTCGTTGTCTCTGAGTTGTTCGGCGTCGGCGAAGTGGTTTGCGTCGTTGGAGAGACTTGTACATTTCGTCATCGAGCAGCCACACTTCCAAAGGCTGCTGCGTCTAGTTTCCCCTACGAGGATTTCTAGACTGTTCCTGCGACTCGGAGGAATCGTAACGGCGGGGCGAAGGTGATCAGTGGCGCTGAACTGGGTCTGGGTTAGATAGGTAGTCGGCAATCCTCCGGTGGGTGCTCTCCCGGCTGCAGACAGCGAGCACTGAAGAGGAACTCGCGAAGACCCATCTCTTTGTACGGGCAGCGACACCAGACATGCCCAGCTTCGCCACAATGATAGAACAGCGGCAGGTAGTCCGCGGTTCGCCAGATGTCAGTTCGGCGGCGCCTGGGTCGCTGGAGGAAAGTCGGCTGGGAAGGTGGCAGTGGCATTTGGGGAGCGACCGGCGCAGGCGCTTCGTAACGGGGTGTTGCAGGCGGCAGAAAACGGCTTGCAACGGCTGCGTAACTCATTGTAGGTTGTTGTGGAGGGCTTGCAAGAAGCGGTGCAGCACCCAAAGCTTGTTCCACTTCCTCGCGAATAAGATCGGTGACCGATGCAACTTGCAGCTTTGCCGGCGTAGGCAAGAGTTTCGCCAGTTCATCGCGCACAATGGCTCGAATGGACTCACGCAGTGAGTGTCCTGATGACACGGTGGACCTCTCAGCTTATGTGAACAACATCGACACGGTCGTGCACTCGTGCTGCCGTGCTCGCATGTCAAGCGCTCTCTCGATGGAAGTAGCTACCGTTACAAAAGCATCTACCGTCACTGGCGGACTGCGAACGAGGCCGGCGAAGAGCTGTTCTTTCACACCTTCCATCTATAATCGCGCTTTCCGCTCTTCCGACATGTTTGCATCTGCGTGGCGGAGCAAAAGCTTCATTTCCTCCGCGTACACCATCACGGTTTCGTTCGGACGCTGGAGGCGATTCTGAAGTAGAAGATCGGTCTTTTCTTTAAGAAATGTGCTTATAAATCCCAGAAGAAATTCTGCTTTAAACCCGTCGCATGTTTGCAGGCGAGATTCATGATTGACGTACCAGGTCCTCGCCGAGTCTTCCAGGGCAAAGTAGACATGGCGCATATTCGCATTCGCGTCCTAGGCACTAAGGGCGGCCAACCGGTCGAACTGCTCCAGCCATGCCTCGGCGTCTTTATGGGGAAGACCATGAGAGCGAGGGGGGTCTCGCTGGTGAAGCAGGACATTGGCAGTAATCTCTTGTTGGCTCATAGTGATAGTCTGTGTACTTTTAAACCGTAGATCAGGAAGCGCACCGAATTCGGGAGATAGGCCACGTAGTCGCCGGCTGCCCTGGTGAACAGGCGTTTCTACCCCGGGAGCGCGTCCTTGGCTGCAGTCGTGGCTTGAAAGAGGCGTCCGGTACATGAAAGATCTGCCCAGCACTTCTCCACCAGATGTCACGTTGCAAAAAGGCATGTGAAGGCCGCAGAGTCGGTAACACAGAGAGCCCAGTGTTGGCGAAGTTCAGGAACGAACGGTGATGATGATGACAATAATGATGATGATGACCTTAGACAAAATGGCACATACTCACGGCGGGGGATTGGCCAGGGTTCATTGTAGATTGTAAATATTTATGTTCAAGGACTGGAGTATTCAGATAAATATGGATGTTTAACTAGAATTTGGAAAAAATAAAAAGGAAAAGAAAAGGTAATGAAATCGTACCTAGCATACGAATCTACCTGTTGAAATTATGTAATCATGCATAAAATCGCAAACTGGTTTTAAGGCATATTGCTCCGAAGGAGAGGAGAAGTGGAATGGTTAGTGGAAGGCCTAATCTCGAAAGGGGAGTTCCTAAGTAAATTTTGCGGAGAAATGCGAACCTCCGGCAGAAGAGAAAAAAAATAATCTTTTGATTCAATTTCTTTGCAAGACTCACAGAGGTTAGTAGCGGATAGCCCCGAACGACATAAATACAGATTTAGTTTCGGTAATCTGCAGCGCAAGAGAGTCATAGACACTTCACATAGCCTTGAAACACACGTGCGGCCACGCCAAGGCCATCTGAGGCGTTGGTAATCTGGTGCAGAAAGGAGAGGCTCGTTACTGAGGTGATAGAGACGTTGGAAATTTTAAAATTGTGCTAAAGTTAAGTAAACGGTATTAGGTATGAATGGAACAAGAGGTCCACTAAGAGTGGAGTTTTCAAAACAATCTGCCCTTTCATTATATGTAATACCACTGTGGCCTGGGCACCATTGAAAACGCAAATCTGAAATGTGAGGAGGAACAAAAAAAATAAAGTGATTGGCAAAGAAGAGTGTCCTTCGAATTTTCGAGCGATGACAGCACGGCTAGGCAGTCAGAAAGAAAAATAACATTAGAAATATTCCTAGGGATTTTAGTCAAGGCCAACTCAATGGCCATAAACTCAGCAGCGAAAATTGGCGTAAAGTCTAAAACCCGAAATGAATAACTCCAGTCAAGAGCTTGGGAGTATATGCCAATAGCTGCTTTTTCAACCTGCTGAGACGCATCTGTAAAAATGGCAATATGGCTCGGAAAATTGTCTAGGTAATCCTCTATAAGAGCATTTAATACATTGGCAGACAAATGCTTAGCATTCCCTGGGAGGGTGTGATCAAATGAGAGTATAGTATCAGGCAGCAGGTGGTTAACTTGTACCAAAAAGGTTACTGATACTGAAAGTTTCGACAGCAGGGAATTAGTAAACACAACCTGAGGGAGCATATACCTAGGCCAAATATTATCAAAGAAGTATGATGGGATCGAAGTAAACGAACGGTGCGAGCGCGAAACGGGAGCTCCGTCGTCTTCTGCTTCTCTTCCTGCCTTCTTCACACTGGCAGAAATATCATCTGCGTAGATGTACAGGTGATCATCGTCTCGCAAAGGTATCGAAGAAAGATAAATATTGAATTGAACAGAGACAGGACCGAACCGTGAGTAGCGCCTTTTGATTGAGAAAACGTGCGAGATGAAAGACCACCCTGATCATCTTCCTGATAGAAATTCTTAAATCCAGGCAACAATGTAGTCCGGAACTTGGCAATTTATCAAATGAGAAATTAGTCTATGATCAACACTGTCATAAGCTTTTGAAATATGCAAAGTAACTAGAGCAGATATTTCACAAGACCGAATAGCCAAGCGAATTCAGCTCTCCAGGTTAATGTGAGCATTCCATATTGGGCTTTCTGGATGGTAGCCAATCTGTCTGGGAGAAAGAATTTAATGTCTTGAAATGAAATGAGACAAACGCGAATGGATTATGCGCCCTAATTTTTCATCAGTACAGAAAGACATCGGTCTGATATTGCCAAGGACATAGCCACGGCTTTCATTCTTTACTAGTAGAGCCACTTTGGCCAGCTTCCAGGAGCTAGGTAGCCAGGAGTACTTTAGCGAACAGTAAACAATATTTATAATTCCTTTGAAGAAATCTGGAAATCTTCAGCAAACCAACAGTAATACCCCCAGGGCCTGGAGCTGAAGCTTTTGTCTTTGAAATTACAGTTGTCGATTCCGACATAGCCACATCAGAAAAATCTGTCGCAGCGACCGGGAATGCGAGTGGCCGTGAGCATGGCGACGCAAACCAAATTTCTAGACCTTTACCATCCCTATCCAATAAATGAGCCGCCTCGCTAGGGCTCAGCAGTGAGCACCACAGATGAAGACCCGACTAGTTGCTGCGGAGATTTAGCACGGCGCAGGAAACGAAGTAGTGCACACCGGTGCGTATTATTAGATAGAAAAGAATGGAAAATCAGTCTTATGTTCCTGATTGGCTGATTACCCAGCAAGTTTGAAAAGCGCAGCATGCAACTTGCACTCAGTTAGAGGGGGACTGATTATGACGCAGACTCTTTATGTATTTTTTCGGCACCGAAAAGCCCGAACGTATTCAGAATTCCACCAAGATAATTTTGAGGGCTGACCAGATGAGGCAACAGAAAATTCAGCCTGTTGAATCGCATCGTGCAACCATGATACCACAGACACCACCCGTGAGTGACCGTCTGAAGGAGAAATAGAAGAGACGTTCGAAGAGCGTTTTCGTATTTAACGTGACTTACAAAACGTCTCTGATGAGCCCTGTTGACAAATTTTGAAATAATTAAATTGTAGGTAACAGGAAGATGATCACTGCTGGTTGCGCTATCTATGGTCGCCCACGATCATATATGAAGACCCGCCGTTGAAAAATTAAGATTATGGCTAAGGAACACTGTCCCCTCATGAAGTTGATATCCTCAGGGTTGTGACACTGGAAGCCATTGTCCTCAATCCAGTCCCACAACTTGCACCCACAACAGTCAGACTTCAGACCCCAAGAAATATGATGTGAATTGAGATCGCCAGCTATTATCAGGACTTGAGAACGAGTTAACAAAGCATCCAGCTGCGAAGCACAATGAATGCCATTTGAGAAGTTCGCGTTGGCCAAAGTGAAAGGGGTACTACCGGGCAGCGTAAACAGCAAACCAAAGAATTTCACAATCTTGTCAAACGAATTCATATGAAACTGAAAGCTTATGAGACAATTTTGACGAAACTGAAACCACTAACCCACCAGCCCCTGCATGGGTGATCTAATCTAGACGCCCGTAAGTTGTTAAGAGCAAACCGGGTAAATTTTCAGTACTAAGCAGAAGAGATCTTCCAATCCAGAAATTATTTAGCGGCCGTTCCATTGCAAAACGTTTAAAAAACCTATGTTGAACCAAAGATGCATTCTACAGCAGACATCAGGCCATCCTGTGTCTTTTGGGGCTCACTCTCAGGATTTATCTTCGGTCGAGACTTAGAGAGCTGATTCGGGAGATGTTCAACTTGGGAGCTACTGCGCTTGCTGCATGCTCTAGCGATCCTTTAACTAGAAGCAACGGAATTTATGGAGCCAGACGCCTTAGAATTGATTACATGGGTTCTAGCTGAGGTTTCTTTGTTGGAGGCGCATTCGTGTTCGAGACCACGGGTATATCAGGGACTACAGAGGCACCGGTTGTCAGAGTTTGAAAAAAAAACGTCTCCATCTTTATTCCAAGCATCTGAAAAAAGGCCTCCGTAAAAGAAACAAAGAAGCGCTGAATCCCAACCGGTATAGACTTTTCAACGGCAGAGATCACAGCAGAAAAAATAGTGGACTCAAATGAAGCTGACTGACGCGTAGTCACTGTAGCGAAACCCGAGTTGCGATCCTTTACATATTGCCGCAGCCTTCCCACGTGAACAACGACCTTACTTGATTATTTCAAGGAGCGCGATCTCATTGTTACGTGCAGGGCATTTAGAATCAGAAGCAGCATGTGAGGCAGCGCACAGGCAGCAACTCAACACATCAGATTCGAATTCTGCTGGGAAATGGGGACCACCACTTGAGCCACAGCCAATTGCGGACCTGCATGCATTTGCACTGTGGCCAAAACGACAGCAATTGTGTCACTGCAGCGGACGTGGATCCAAGGGTTAAACTCGAAACGGGTATGACCACGCTTTAACTTCAGACGGGCAGGTGAGGCCGCCTAAAGTTGAAATGGCATTCCGTGGGTATGCGATCATCCTATTGCACCGGTAAACGCACACCACGCCAGCAGGGAGAAGCATTTTCAAAAGTGCTTCCGGGAAAAGGTTTCTAGGAACACCACAGGCAACGCCTTTTCCGCAAGCGAGGTGCGGGGGGCTTAGTTGCCGAACCTGAATCATGCCTGAAGGTCACTCAAGCATTTGACGTTTGATTATCTGCATAGGATGCCTGTCTTACCTAATAGCTTCACTTCCGAAATGTTTAGGAAATGTGGAGGAACAGAGCGAAGCTCCTCCTGGATAACTTCAGACTCGTTTAATCGAATGGTATTGCCATCAACCGGAACAGCATTAACGTCATTTCTGAGCAAGTAATCCAAAGGTACCAACTCTGCCGGACAATTGGGCGACCAGGGCGAAGAAATCGCCATAGGCGGAAGGAAAGTACCTAGGCTAATAAGCTGCACTAATTAAATAGTGTCCAATCGCCACTACCTTTTTTAGTCAGACTGGAGACTCGAGATTGCTGGCGCTCACTGGTCCCAAAAAGGCGTCTTCGTCGTCGTCTTTTGGCGGCGCATCAACGGAGGCTCGTGACGAGCAATTGGCATCAGAGTGCTTGCGCCAGGACTTGTAAACGACTCTGAAGGCGAATTCTTGAAGAACAAGGCTCCATCGGGCAAAGCGGCCGGAGGAGTCTCAAATTTGCCAGCCAGCAGATCCTGTGGTGCTCTCTTGCCATCTTGAATGGTGGGCCGTATAAGTGTAGCCGGAACATTGGAGTTGATCAGGCGATCGCGAAACAGTCTTTCTCAGTCGTGGAGTAATTCGCTCCGGCTTTCGATACCGAACGGCTGCCGTACGCTATTACTTTGTCATGTTCTTCAGTTCACTGAACGAGGACTGGGCCTACGCCAACGCTGCTTGCGTCTTTGTGTGTTTTTGTTTCGGCGTTTTCGTCGAAGTGCCCGAAGACAGAAGCGGTCTGTAAACGGTGCTCAAGTTCCTTGAAAGCTCCCGCTGGTGGCGCATCCAATGTAAAAGGCCCACCAGCCTTTGTACTTTGCGTCAGCGGTTCGGCGATGCGCGACAAGGTTCTGGCAAATCGGCGGTAGTAGGCGCACAGCCCAAGGAATCTGCTCACAGGTTTCTTGCCAGAAGGCTGCATAACTGCGAGATCACCGAAGGTTTCTGCGAGACCGGGCAAACTCCAGCCTTGCTCACGATATGGTCGAGGAATAACAGCTCCTCGTAGGCGAAGTGGAAATTCTTTTTATTTTAACGTTAGCCCTGATGACTTGATGGCATCCAGCTCTGTCTGGAGCTTTTCAGGTGGTTTTTAATGTTTAACAAGAAGACAACCACGCCACTAAAGCATACGGAACCATTCTACCCCTTCAAGCCAGCCCGGAAAGTGTTCATTACTCGCTGGAACGTAGCTGTGCGGAGCACAGGCCAAATGGCACTACCTTGAATTGAAACAGGCAGTCTGGTGTTAAGTACGCAGTCTCCTCGCGTTCCCTTTCGTCGACCTCAATTTTCCAGTACCCGCTCTTGAAATTCATGGACGAGAAATACCTAGCGTTGCAGAGGCGGCCTATAGTGTCGTCGATACGAGGCAGCGGGTAGACATCTTTTATCGTGATGTTAAGCGGAGGTAATCAACGCAGAAGCGAAGTGTGCCATCTTTCTTCTCCACTAGGACGACTGGTGCCGACCAGGAGCTGTCTAATGGCTGAATCACGTATCTGCGAAGCATTTTCTCAACTTGATTCCGGATGGCTTAGCGTTCGCGTGGCGATACACGGTAGGGACTTTGACGATGAGGTCGGGCGTGTTCATCTGTAATAATTCGGTGTTTTGCCATTGGACTGTGTCGCACCTTTGACGCCAAAGAGAAGCACCCGCTGTAGCTTCCAAGAAGATGGCGAATCCGGTCTTGCCTGTCTCGGGGCAGTGCTGTGTTGATGTCGAATGTGGGCTGCTTGAATAAGTTGGGCGTGTCGTTTTCGGGTTGGCCGGAAACTGCGAACACATCTCGACTATCGTCTATTTCATCGAGGAAAGCGATCGTCGTGCCCTTACTGAGATGCCAGTATTTTTCGGTAAAGATCATCACTAGCACCTGAGCCTGTCCTGCTCGGATATGGCCGACACCTCTTGCAATACTGAGCCCTCTTTCCAAAAGCAAATGGGTGTTTCCTTCGGCTAGGCCTTCGGCGGTTTTAATGTCTACGTTGCCCATGCAGGAGACGACGCTTCATCGGGGCGGGACAGTCAATTCTTCGTCGAGAGCCTTTAGAGCGATGTGGTGCATCAATGTTGTGGAAGGTATGTCGTTGTCCGTTGACAGCTTTATGAGTTTTCAGCGGAGGTCGGTGATCGCCCGATGTTCGTTCAGAAAATCCATGCCCAAACCACGTCGCGGGAACACTGCTGTGAAACCACGAAGCTCTAGGAGTAAGTACGCCAATTTACGGGTACTCTTGCAGTGCATCGCAGCGATGGAGTTATCAGGTTACCACCTGCGGTGTGAATCAGTGGGACATCGCAAGCGGTTGTTTCTTTCATGAGCTGGGTGGTGAAACCTCCACTGATATGACAGAATAGTCGGCTGCAGTGTCCACTTGGGCGGCAACCATGTGACCATCGACAGCAACGGCGAGGACACTTGTTCATGTCCTTCCTTGTATAGCATATTGACTTTGCTGTTCGATATCTACTTCGTCGTTTGTTTAGGTCGCGGCCAGGGCACAGCTTTGTGCCCTCACTGCAAGGCGGCGTCAACTTGGAGTCTGGTCGTGCTGTCTTCGATGTTGCCGTCATGCGTAAAGGCGGCGCTACTTTGGAGTGTGGGCGCGTAATCGTCGAAGGTTTTTCATAAGGAGTGTCGTTATAATAGCGGCGTCGTCGTTATTCGCCATAGGCGGCGGATGATCTTCGCTTTTTCGCCGTTGAGCAACCTCACCCTCAAAGGTTGCTGCCTTTAGTTTCCCATACGGCTGCTAGGGGACCTTCCTTGCACGTAACTGCAGCCCGGCGCTGCACATCGGTCGCTGTACAACGATGTAGAGCAATACCGACGGCTTGGTGACTCTTGACTGATCAAGTAGTCGTCGATTTCCTGTGGCACCAGGACGGGTTTCCGGGGCGTCGATGGCGAAACCACGCAAGTCGACACGCCATTACGGACAATGGCGGAAGATGTCTCACCGCAATGCAAGCATAGTGGTATGTTGTTGGACGTCCTCCAGGCTTTGCATTTCCTGGAGCTGGACTGTCGTTCGTTTTCACCTCAGCCGCGTCTCGACAATCAAGATTTAGTCATAATCAGGCCTAAAGGAATGCTGGATGTCAGAAAACTCAGGGGAAGCAACACGCTCGGAATTTCCTTGCACATGGCAACAGGCACAAACATATCAGCAGCGCTTAGCGTCTGGACCATTTGGGAACAAAGCATCGTCGTTGGAGTGCGAGATGACCAAATAATCAGAACGATCCTCGCTGTTCAAGAACGTCAACTAGGGCAGACAGCAAACACAGTGTAATCTTACCTCCAGTCCTATGAAGACATATAAAAACTTTTGACACCTTATTTCCTCCTACGGAAACAAGAGGAGGATGACCTTGAGGTCATCCTTCGTAAATATTATTAAGCGCGTCCTGGACCTCCCCACCACTACTTCAACCAGCCGTCTTATGGTTATTGGGGTGGTGAATTCTTTCCGGGAGCTCCGGGAGGCGCACCTTACAAACCAGAACACGCATTTATCGCAATCGGAGTTGGGTTGCCGTCTTCTTGCTCGGCGCTGTATCAAACACACCACTCTCATGTAAGACAGGTTTCACATCCCAGAACTGTCGAGACACGCACTCTGTGTGCGACCTCTTCCAGCGAATATCTCACACGAATATCATGAGGTCGGCGCCTGGCACGAACTGAACCCCTAGCCCGACATTATGGCAACAAAGCAGGCATATACTACGTGGACGCCTCCGGCCCTCACCAAGGAAAATGGTACAAGGCCTTGTAATTCACAACAGAAAAACGGTTAGCGGTCTCACCTTCTGTGTTGTACTGTGGTCTCACCTTTAGAGACCACAGTACAACACATGCAGAAGAGGTGGCGATTGCTCTCGCGGCCTCGCACTCCGATTTAAAATAGATAATTACCGACTCGCGAGGAGCATGTCGGAACGTCAAACAAGATTGGATTCCCTTTCTAGCCTATCGAATCTACTCAAATTGCGTACGGGATGCGGACCCCGCACACCGTTACCTTATATGGGCCCCTGCTCCACAGGGTTTGGCAGAAAACGAGGCAGCAAACGCAGCCGCTCGTGCACTATATCACCGGGCTGTTTTCTCCTCCCCACCAGATCACAAACCCGATTTTAATTCAGTCTGTACCTTCAACGATATCCCGACGTACTACCGAAATTGTCATCGCCTCTGCCCCAGCCTATGTAAAGGTGTCGAAAAGGCGGATGAGGGGCTCCATATCCGGCTTTACACCTATACAATGCTGTGCCCGGCAGCCCTAACACATTTTCACCCCTGCTTTATTGGCAGCTGCCCACACTGTGGAGCGGTGTCTCCTGACATCTCTCACGTGGTGTGGGCCTGCCCCTCTAATCCGGCTATTCCCGTTATCTCCAATCCAGGAGGACTGGTAGGTGATCCTGCCCGGCTGCCACGATTTACAGGTCCAACAAGGTTTAGTCAGGTGCTCTCGGGCGGCGGCAACCGCCACTGGGGTCCCCAACTAGGGACCTCCACCTAGTGCTTGTAAGGAGAGGACCCTTATGGCCTGATCCAAACTTACCTCCTGGCCTTTGTATAGCCAATAAATGTTCTTACCACTCCGCGGAGGGGCAAACTTCGGCCACTTCCTACTGTGCGACACCCACTGCGTGAGATCTGTGGCTGCAAGTCGCTTGAATGTATTCATCGTTTTCCTCTAGCTTTCTTAGAGGTGCGCTGCTTAAGCTTCCGCCTTTGACCAGCACTGGGAGTATGAGGGCAGCAGTCCGAATTGTCCTCTTAATTCAAGAGTTCAAAACATCACGTTTATGCAGTTCTCAGGAGATAACGCATCGCTATCGCTGCAGAAAACCGCCTCCATATTATATCACATCGAGTTCTAGAGTCAACACAGCAATACAGCGGCAAAACGGTGCAACAGCAGTAGTTTCAGGCCACTGCACGACGTTACCCCCGCGCGTCCACGCACCAGCATCCATGACGTAGGCTATCCTGGATAGCCGCTCGCCCACCTGAGGCTCTCCTCTCGGGCAATTCTTTGGCAGCGAAAGCTCGACCTGTTTAAAGCCTTTAATGCCTCATTCTTGTCGACAAATGTTTCTCACCAGACCAGGTGCCATGCGTTCGAGAGCGAGGATTAAAAATAAATGAATAAACCTTGTCCTCCCGGGTTCCAACCTTCACCCTTTTGATCTCCAGCCGAGCATTTTAGCAGCTGTGCCACGGCACGGATTCTTTTTTTTCCAACTTGGTATTTATTACATGCGATCGGCCCTTATTATTTAGTTCTATGAAAAAATTCTTAGAATTCAGTGCATTTTCTGGCTGCTAGCTTTTCTTATGAGTAGATTCTCTGTTGCCCACATAAATTTATACAAAGAATTGATATCTATGTTGTTCCCGCCTCCTTTATAACGTTCAATTTTTGTTCAATTGTATGAGGTGTAATGTGTTAAACAGAGCACACAAAATGCCGATCTCACCATCTACTAAAACGATTTTTTTGAACTTCCCGCCGAAGGTCTACCTGTTAAAGTATGACTTCGCAAAAAATAAATGGTTTCTCTGTTAATTGTCGGCTATTTTATGCAGCTGAAATCATCGAACATTGTTGTATTGCCAGCAAACATCCGATATTATTTTGGGACGTTCTACAAAGAACACTGAAGGAAGATTTCATTTTAAATTCCCACAGTGTGCGTTAGTTATTTCCCACTCAACATGACCATGAACACGTTTATGTGATTGCTCTCCTTGTACTGCACAGCCTCTGGAAAACGCGTATGTTGGATTCGGAATGCTGAGCCTCTCATTTTCCCCAGTGCCGATTTCGGCTAGATAGTGCACCAGCTTAGAGACACACGAAGATAGTGACTATCAACCGAACTGGTTGCTATTGTTGATGTGTTGTCTTTCATGTTCACCGTTTTAGTGAAGTTGTGCTAAGACGCATCGTAATTTTATGATATGATGTATGTTTAAATTGGACGTTTCGGCTACTGGCTGATTAGTTTGTAAATATAGTGTATAGCCCTTTTTTGCATTTAAAGACACCACGTCACGGATCGTGAAAAGTTCCCCTTGTCTATTGTGATGATAGCGGAACTCCGTGAGTGACAGATGCCGCGCTTTTCCCTTCCTGTTACAAATTACAGAACGCCAGTGAAGTTCAATGCGTTCAACGCAATGCTTTTTTTTGTGTTTGACAAGGGGCGCGTGACGTACCGTCACGACAGGTCATGACGCCCCAGGCGATTCAACCATATACGAAGCTGACCCCTCTGGCCGTCCGATAGAGGCGTCCGTGAGGCGAATTTTATTTGCTGCTCTCTCGAATGCCGCACAACACCTCAAACAGAAGCAGACCCAGATGTCTAGCAGGATTTAGAACACCAGACATCAGCGGCGCTTGAAATTGAATTACAGAATATAAACGGCGCCGTATCAGTCACAATTCTCCGCGGACACATGTACAGGTCGAGATGAGGGGCGGGGTACGTGCATCTTAGATCGTGATAAAATTTATATTCACGTATGTGCGCGGTACCTCGAAGGGCGGCGTATCAGTCACAATTCTATGCGGACACATGTACCACGCCGTGAAATTAGGGGGAGGTGGTGAAGGGTGTCTGCTCCTGCCTACGGGGCTGGGACAGGTAGGTCAATGTCGCTTGCGGCGGGGGCTAGCCTGCCACGGGATTTATATCTGTTGCAGGCCGTCATTGTTGTTGTTGTTGTGGCTGTAGGAAGAAGGAAAAGAAAATGCACGGGCCTGCTACTGGCTCTTTAGCTGAGCCACCTCCGCTGCCTCGTGCAGACAGAAGAGTGAACAAAGAAGAAAGAAAAGGAGGAGGGAGAGAAGGACGCGCGCTGCAACAACAGCCGTCGTCCACCGCCAAAGCTGCGGCGGGTGCAATGACGGCCCAAAACAGAAAAACTCGGTGGCAGGCTAGCCCCCGCCGTAAGCGGCGGTGACCTACCTGTGCCAGCCCCATCCGCCCGCCACCGCTTAGGTGGTACATGACAGCTGTTGCGGTGCACGTCTTTCTCTCCCGCTACTTTTCTTTTCTAATTTCTCTCTTCTGTCCGCACGAGGTAACGGAGGTGGCTCAGCTGCAGAGACAGTAGCAGGCCCCTTCATTTTCTTTTCCTTCTTCCTACAGCCACAACAACGACCACGCCGCAAAGAAAGAAGGAAGCTGGGAGTGAAAGAAGAGATAGAGGTGCCGTAGTGGAGGGTTACAATCTACAGCCTTATAATGGTTTTCGGTTCAACGCACTTGTGGCCCAAAGTTCCCACTAGAATTTTTTGTTGCACAGGCAACATTACGCTAGTTGTCGAGCCATTTAGAGTGGCACAGGGTGGGCCAAGCTTTGCATGCGCAAGGTTCCGCTTGACGTCCGAGGCAGCAGCCGGTGTGTCGGAGGTGCAATCGCGATCGTGCTTCGCCGCGCATTCCGCTGGTGCATGACAAGAGACGTCATAACCACAGCGGGCGCTAGCTGCTCATAACTCTCTCGATTGGTTTTGCGGGGAAGAGCTGTGTGTCGTGTATATATAGCTATGAAAGAGAGAGAGAGAGAAAACCTTTATTACACATAGGAATTTAGAGCGCGCAGGCCCTTGGGTCCCTGCACGACCCCATTGAAATTCAAGGGTTTTTGTCCCTCAGGATCATAACACTGGGAGCCCGGCCGGTAGCCATGGTGTGCACGGCTGGGTTCTCCGAACGCAACAGGGTCTTTCAATCCTCCCAGGTCTTCAGTTGCTCTAGGCCCCACGGGGGAGGGTCCGCCGGCAGAGGGAGAGGATGTGGTTTGAAGAGGCAATGGGTACAAGTAGGAATGTAGAAGGAGGGATGGTAGGGGAAAAGGGTAAGGGGTGCAGGAAGAATGTGTGTTTGCAGTCTGCGCCATAGTGTTGCGTGTCTATTGTCTAGGAAGGGGTGGGGGTTAGAGCTGGCGCGAGGCTCTGTAGGCCTGCGTCAGCTCGCTGAACGAGTGCATGCGCTCCTTCGTAAATCCCAGATTAGAGGCCACCTGAGCTCGGTTTAAAGAACCTCGAGCTAAAAGGTCGGCAGCATCGTTTTCGGGATTCCCGGAGTGCGCAGGCACCCATATCAGCTCCACATGACGGGGAGGGGTGCATCGGGTGAGTCCAGTATCCTAAAAGCAGGGACATGCACTCGGCCTCGTGCAAAATTTAGAATTGCTGTTTTTGAATCAGTTAGAATGTACTGGGCTTCCGTGCGGGTTATGGCTAATGCAATGGCAGCTTCCTCTGCAGCATTTGGGGAGGCGTCTGGGGGAGAGGTAATGTGATGAGAGGGCATGAGGAGGAATTGACCACTTTGCGGTCGCTTCATCACCCGTGCATGCAGCGTCCACCCATACGGCGTCTGACTCACCTCTATAATATCGGTGGAGCGCCTTTGCACGGGCTCTAGGCATTGATCATAGTAGAATGGATGCAAAAGAGAGGGGCATGAAATGTTCCTCAGAAAAATCAAAGTTGTTTATATACAATCCGAAACACCTGGGGCAAAAAGAACAAGTGGACGTAAATATAGAATTGGAGGGACGAGCAGTCCCGAAAGTCGAGCAAATGAGGGTGCTAGGAATGGTCCTCCCAACGAACGGGTACAACGGCGAAATGATAAAGAAACTAGAAGGACAGGTCATACAAACGACTAACCTTATAAGGAGAATAGCTAATAAAAAAGGAGGCCTTAAGGAAAGAAGCCTATTAAGGCTCATACAAGCTTTCGTAATAAGCAGGGTCGGGTATGCCACGCTATACTTAGACCTGAAAAAGGCCGAAAAAGACAGGATTGATAGCATGATCAGAAAATGCATTAAAAGAGCATTACACCTCCCGGCAGGTACCTCCACGGACAGGCTAATGATGCTGGGAATACACAACACCTTAGATGAAATAACTGAGGCAACACTAGCTACACAGCAAAGAAGGCTAGAGAAAACTATGGGTGAAAGGAAGATATTGAGGGAAATAGGTATACAACCGAAGGAATACTGGGACACGACAGAGAAAATGAGAGTGGAGGTCCGGAAATGGATCCATATCCCCCTATTACCAAAGAACATACACCCTGAATATAATAAGCAAAGACGAAAGAAAAGGGCCGAAACACAGACACCGAAATTCGATACGGAAATTTCAGGTAGAATTGCATATGTAGACGCTGTGTACTGAGGCAAAGCAAAAACGAATGCAGTCGTACTCAATGACAAGCGAGAAATGGTTACAGCAGTTTCTATAAAAACAAAATCAATACAGATAGCGGAAGAGGCTGCAATAGCCATGGCTCTTGGTCAGACCGAGGTAAAATATATAGTCAGTGACAGCAAAAGCGCAATCAGGAGCTACACCGCTGGAGTAATTGCAAAGATCGCAGGTAGAATCCTCGATCAAAAGCGAAAAGGAGTGCCACCGGAGCAAGGCAAACAAGAGGACCTGATTAACTATAGCGAAATAACAATGCACTACAGACTGAGCAGGAGGTTCCTACCACCACCAGACTCCACGTTATTCAAGAAGAAAGCAGTAGCATGGAGAAAGCTACAGACAAATACATACCCGAACCCAGTTCTTGTCAACCATATATGGCCAGAAATACGATCAGACCTATGTTCACTATGTAAGGAAAGGATATCTCTAGATCACATAATATGGGAATGTGCAAAGTCACCAGGCAGGGCTGAAAATATAACTAAAGACGCCTGGGAGACACTTCTGCGAAGCTCAGACCCAAGAGCCTAAAGAGAAATTGTTCGACTGGCCGAAGAAGCCGCCGGAGTCCAAGAACTACCGGCCTGCAACTAAGGCGACTGTCCCACCTTCCGGGTCTAACCCCCGAAGAGCGGGATAGTCACTCTGTTGGACGAATAAAAGTTCTCTCTCTCTCTCTCCTTAGAGTGGCTTTATACGTAGTCCTTGGTGGTTGTGTCGAGCGATGGAGAGAAGGGTTGGGTTGTTACCCGGTATCCTGATTCCAAGGGAGTCTAGGATATGCCGTCCAGTGGGTGTTTCCGGGAGTCTGATGTATTAGGCCTGTCGGTGGGCCTCCACGAGCTCCCCAATCATGTTGTGTAGACCCAGGCCTAGCAATGTCTTTGGGTGTGTTGAGGGGAAGGTGAAGTGCGACCTTGTATGCCTTGCCGATCAAGGCATCCAAAGCGTTTATGTCATATTTGGACAGTTGTAGGTAAGGAGTAGTGTAAAGCACACAGCTGAGGACGAAGACATGGATGAGGCGACAAAGGTCGCACTCCTTCGTGCCCCTATGGTGGCCCGAAACTCTGCGGACGACGTGCGATATCGCACCTGCAGCCTGACTGAGTTTCTTTAGGGTGGTGGTGTTTTTACCATTGCTCTGGATGTGTAGGCCCAATATGCGGAGAGTTTCAACCTCCAAAACTGGGCTCCCATTCAGTTCAGTAGTAATAGGAGAGTGGGCGGAATGGCGGTTCTTGGGGCGGATGAGCAGCAGTTTGGACTTATCTGGGGAGCAAGACAGCCCGATGCTCCTTGCGTAATTTTCGGTCAGGGTGGCTGCTCCTGTAAGGGGTATTCTATACCGCCATCACTGCCATGAGTGGTCCACAGCGTGATGTCGTCGGCATAGAGGGTGTGTTTCGGATGCGGGTGTCTGACAGTTTCTGGGCGAGGGGGATTAGGCTGACGTTAAACAAAAAGGGGGAGAGGCAGACCCATGCGGGGTGCTGACACTTTGAAGCGTGTAGGAGGAGAAAAAAAGAGGGCCGATGTGTACCTCAGCCGTGCGGACAGTGAGGAATGCTCGAATATAAGTGTACGTTTGTGCACGTATATTCATTATATTCAATAGGGAAGTCATGATCGCCTGATGTTCGATGCGATCAAAGGATTTGGAAAGATCCAAAACTAAGACTGCCTTGGTGTGACAAGGAAAAGTGGATCAGAAATATCGAGATTGAGTTGCAGCATGGGCGTCCTGTACGGACAGATGGGGTCGGAATCCCACCATGCTGTTGTCTGCCATATGTGTTGTAAGTCTCGCTAACAAAACATGTTCGAAGAGCTTCCCGAGGCAAGAGATTAGCAAATAAGTGGAATGTTTTATATTGCAATATTTATGTTGCGGTATAAATATATCCTTCGCATAATGCCACGACTGCGGGAGGAAACCCTCCACTCAGCACTGGTTAAAGTATGCCGTAATTTTTGTGATCGACTGGTCTTCCAGATTACGAAGCATTGCGTTTGTGATCTGGTCCAAACCAGGTGCGGAGGTCAGAGACGAAAGAGGGCTGCTCTGACTTCCGTCCGCGCGAACTCTGCGTCCAGTGTCGAATTGGGCGGTCCTGTATACGGGGGTATAGGTGTGGGGGCTTTCGGAGAAGTGTATGTGTTTTGAAGTGTGTCTAGGAGGGCGTCGGGATCTTCAATATGTTCGTGTATGAGGCGTGCCACGTGGTATTGTGTTGTTGACGTGATGCGTGTAGGGTCATTGAGATGTCGAGAAGCTGACATGCGTGTCTGGTGGACAGTTGTCCGGCTATGCTATCACATACTTGCCCCCAATTGGATCTGCACAGCTCCTAAGAATATTGCTCTACTTGTGTCTGAAGCGTGGTCAGCCGCTTTTAAGTCGTCTGTTGTGTTCATTGTTTTTCCAGCATCCCAGGATGCCATGATAAGCCTCCCAGAGGTAAGCCAGAATCAACCAACTATAGAGGGGAGAGCCCGGCCGTTGCTCAGCGCGTAGCCAAAATCTATCCTAAGCGTAGTAATGCAGCTGTTACTTCCATAACTCAAGTTGGCTTAACCGGAGCTAAACCACTGCCAATGTTTTCCTACTGTCGTGTTATAGTGCCTAGAATATACTTGCTAGTGTGCCGTGCGGAGGGCTCTCTCAATGGGAGGAGGTGGTCGCGCGGGCGATGCCTTCCAACTTTGGCCGCCAAGGGCGGTGCTCATCGTAAAGGTGCCGTCAACGCCGTCGGCCGCCGGCGCGCCCTTGATTTGCCGCAGTTGCGCTGGCCGAGTCATCAGTGGTTCGAGCGCTTTGGACGCATCTACGCTGTCCTTTTGTTTTAGTCGTTCTGTTCCTTGCATTCATGTAAGAGAATTAAATTTGCAACGACTAATGATGCTACAAATGAAGCATCAGGGCAGGGAAAAGATATATGTTTCGTGTCGCTCTGTCGGAGTGGCTACCGCTCGAATCAGGACTAGGTTTCTATGTTCGGTGTGCCATCGGATCCTGCGCAGCTTGTGTAGTGGAAGCGGCTGATTAAAAGACAGGACCGCAAGTTGACTTCAACGCGGGTTGTCTGCGAAAAATATTTTGAGGAGAGCTACATCGAGAGAACGTTCAAAGTGACGGTGAACGGCATCGTCAACGAGCTCGCTAAAGATAGACCGCGCCTTAAGCCCGAAACCGTGCCAACGCTATTCGACCATTATCCGAACCACCTACTGCCTAAGAAGGCATCGAAAAGGAAGTTGAGGAACCTCTGTGACCAACCGGCCGCTAAACGACAAAAGCGCAGTGCCAGTAATGCCAGTGGTGCAGAGGACAGCCACGGACCGTCAAGGATGTTTGACAATGCTTCCGAGGAGCCGGCAGCAGAAGAGCCGAGCGAGAACTCATGCCCGCAGCAGCAGATGTGCAGCTTTGAACCTCAGGATCCGTTTGACTCAATTTACATCCCTGCAACTTGGACGAAATTAATCGAAGCACCTGCTGGCTCTGTAGCCTACGCGCGTTATCAAGCCGAAAAATAAAAAAAGAACTTTGCCACTTCGTACATAGAAAATATGATAACTTTTGGAAGCTTGAAGCCTGAACGCAGCTCTGTGGACGCTACCCCCCCCCCCCCCCCCCCAGTGTTTATTCTCGGAAAAGAAAAAAAAACAAGCACGTACAATAAAACAATATCTAAAGCTGATGAGCTTTAGAAGAGAGTGCACTGGAGGGTACGTCTTTGTTCCGGATGTGGCCTGCAACCAGCTGATTCAGGAAGCACATATCATTCATGGGAATGTATTTTGCAGAAAAAGTGTCGCTTGACCGTCAACTCTGAAGCGGTTAGCTGCGCTTAATGCAAATACCAGCGGAGGCTTACGCAAGATGCGCAAGAAAGAAGGAAAAAGCATGCAACCAGCCAATGAAATGCTGCAACATTTCTCGCGCTCTGAGAAGAGCTAAGAGAAAACTGGCATGGAGCGCAGAACAAGTGGCTCTATTGAAAGCGCAAAATGAGGAGCTAATAAGTGAGTCTGCGGTTGAAGCTTTTTTTTTTTTTAATCCCGCGCGTGACCTAGACAATTGTGACCGCACAACAAAAGCTCGGCTGCTGAAACCGCGAAACCGAAACTGGTGAAGAAAGTAAAATTAATTATAGATTACTTAGCGGTGGTAAGCGAAAAACCACGTGGAAAATTATACAGGAATATCTAGCGCATCATTAGCAAGTGGAAACAAAAACCCCACAAATCGGTATCATACTACTTTAAAATTATTGCGGTGTCATATGTGCGGCCTTTCTCCAAAACCCTTAGCTGCTTTAGCGGCGCATTTTTATATTTTTACTTGTTTATTATTGCTGCGCCTTTTTGCTCAAATTTTACTGCATTGTAGACTTTAAAAAAAAAAGAATCAATGATACAATCACCACATTTGTTTCTTGCCTTTCCTTCTCTTACAAAAGAAAGCACACCACATAAAAATAATTTATGTATGAAGCAACAATTAGGTGACTTCCTAATAAAACAAATGAATAAAGAGTAAGAACCAAAACTGAAGTCAGATTCAGACTGCTTGTGTTTATTGTCGCATGCGATCTTTGAAAACATGCGCGCGTGCCATATGGTACGAAAAAGCAAGATCGCCCTTCTTTTCTGTAGCTTATATGTGACGCTATAAAACGTCACTAACCTGATATATATCACCTTAGCAATAAGCATGACTGAATTGCAGAAACGTCGACGTAACCTATCCGAAAGCATGAGGCCCGTATTGACGTTCGTAGCACTTGACTGCGGCATTGCGGTATACCATGGACCATAAGAAAAGACCCAAGAGTATCAAAGTTGGATGAATGAACAGTGTAAAATATTAAGGGTATTTTCTGATACCTTGTCACACGGAACAGTCGTCGTCGTTCGTTCCGGGTTAGATCGTGATTAAGAATATAGTTGCCATAATTCGAGACAACCACCTGGGATATGAGCTGACTGAGCGCTCACTCAGAAGGAAGATACATACGATACCCTACATCCGCGATCGCGATGCGTGGACCGTAATCGAGTGGCTCCAGATCAAATAAAATCGTCATCGGAATATTTCATAGCAATATATTGAACCCGGACCGGACTCGATCGTTTAATCAAAACAAACTATTGCAACCAACGTGTCAACTTTAGGTGGCTGTTTCAAATTTCTTCTCTCGCTGGATATCAGGAAGTCAATATGTGTTTTTCTTAAGACCTTATCCGTTTCAGCTGAATAAATAAAACAGTTATATAGCAGACATGGAGCAGACAGTATTTGTTAAACGCTTCCTCGAGCGCTATTTCAGCGTATGATTTTCTCCGCACAGTTCTAGGATGGTACGATTGTCTTTCACCAAGACTGTTTTTAGACAAAAAGTGCGCTCAAACCGTCAAGAGACAGGTTTCGCAGTGAAAAGCGCAGCGCGCAATCCGGACCTATATGCCGCCTATGCTGCCAAGGCCGCGAACGCGGAGCGATAGCACCTTAGCTATTGGTAGCGCCGCCCCGCGGTTGCGGCGGGAAGGCCGTGGCGGCCACGCCAGCGTGCGCCCTCGGCACACTAGCCAGTATATTCTAGGCACTATAGTCGTGTGAATGCTCGCCGCATGATGGCTTACCTCGCACAAGAGGTCAGGTGCCTGACACGCGCACGGATATCAGCTGCAGCCGCTGGAGTCCCGGACTAGGCATCCCACACTTACCTCTGCTCAACAAAGTTTTTCAGTCAGTTAGTGCCCGATCGGTTCGCGATTAGGTCCGGGGTGTGCATACACTTTTAAGGCTCGTTCACACTTGAGCATTCGGCGGCGAGAGCGCGCGATTTCCGCCGCCGCGGGAGAGAATCCGCCGGAAATCGCGGCGGAAAGCCGAATCGGTCCGGGACCGATTCTCGCCGCCGGATTTTTTTCCGCCGAATCCCATCAGCCAATAGGAAGGCGAGGAAAGTTTGAGCGGTGTCGCTCGGTGCAGCATGGTGACGGCGTGCTCGGACGGCGTGCTCGTAGTGCGACAAGAAATGAGCGTCACTGCGGAAATGCTTATTGACGCTGTGAAGCTCTATCGTTTGTACGACAAGCGTCACCCGGAGCACAAAAACAATCTATTAAAAGACGACATTTGGAACAAGATTGGCGCCGCCCTTGGCATGAGCGGTACGTATGCCCCTTCTGTTTACTTTGCCTGCAAATAGCATGTCGATGCTCATACTGCCACATTTCATGAGTCAGATGTGCCGTGCTTTAGTGAATAAATGAATGTTAATGCTTTTTGCTTTCGGCACGGCACATAGCGTAGCTGGACGCTCTTTATCGGCGTACATAGCTTCCCTCAGGCAGTCAGTCTAGTCGCTCGTGAAGTCGAGGCCTCGAGGGTGCATGAAAACAGTACTCAACTGTTTCTGGACATCTTTCTGGCGAGCAGATAAACGTTACCCGATCTGCGCCGTTTATTATAATTTAGTGCACGCATCTTGGTATGCCCCCACTCAGTTCCTCGATACCGCGGTCGGTGCTTACGTTTGCGAGGCTCGCTGCCTGGATTTGTATAGTGATTTCGCCAAACGCTCGAAATGAATTAATATGCAAGTAAGCCCAATTTATCGAAAAATTTAGCCACGGAAATCAATTGTCATGCGTCTGGAATGTAATAAAAGTGCGGGTTGGACGTTTGTGTCCAACCGAACTCTCGTTTTTAGTGTACCGTCCGTTGCGCTGTTGTACGTATGTGGCATGTTGTTCGAGGATTAATGCAAGGCCGGACCATTGCTTGTATAGAGAAGAAATTCGGTGTATTACCATGACTCCTATTTTGTAGGAATCGCTTGCCAGAATAAATTCAAAAACCTGAAAGATACTTTTCTGAAGCAGAGGAATCTGCTTAAGAAGAAGATGAAAAATGGGGCAGGCGCCGCGGACATCCCTGCAATTAAGTGGAAGCACTACGACGCAATGATAGAAATTATGGAGCCAGTTTCCCCAGAACCAGTGTAAGTTCAGTCATTGTTGTTTACTTTGAATTTGTAATACAAAAGAAACTGAACATCACATATGTCTCAAAGTATTGCAAGCTAGCAGAAAAACTAGAATACATCTGTGCTTTCCTACAATAATAATACTGCTACTTGCGTGTTGCAGCTTTTATGTCAAGACTAGAACTGAACACTTCATGTGATTATTTGGATAATTCCTTTAGATAACACAATGAAAGGGAACTGGTGAACCGTGTTCAGCAAATGCGCCGTATATCCTGTCCTCGTAGCAAGTCCCTCGGTAGAAATGCACGTAATGCAGCAATTTTTTTTTTTTTACAGTATGTGTGCAACTAGTACGAGAAAGTGCAGTCAGCATCCCTGTTGTGTAGAGTGCTCGAAAGATGAATTTTTCTGCAATCAAAGTCAGATCTCGCCGCAATTATTCAGTTGTAGAGGAAAAAAACACGAAAGGAAGTAGTGCCATAGAGACCTAGCAAGGTAGACATGAGCACCCTGCCCAGTAATTGGGAGCCAGAGTCTGATTCTGACTTTTGTGGCCCGATATGTCCTGCTCGAGCGCTCTACACAAAGGTGACGCTATCTGTACATATATTATTACTGTTCAAGAAGACTAATATTCAAACTTTTTCAGCCTCTCCATCAACGTGGGATTTTCTGCTGCAAATGAGTGAGTTACGGCACTGCCATATACACACACATGTCTTGTTTGCAAGTCCTTAAGACGCATATGGCTCAAGGACTTGCAAACTATTAGAAAAACTAGTATGTATTTATGCTTTCCCACAATAATAATACTACTGCTTGTGTGTTGCAACTTTTATGTCAATACTGAAACTGAACACGTCATGTGAATATTTAGATAATTCCTTAAGATAACACAATGAAAGGGAGCTGGTGAACCGAGTTCTGCAAATGCGCCGTACATCCTGTTCTCGTAGCAAGTCCCTTGGTAGAAATGCACATAATGCAGCAATTATTTTTTTTTACAGTAACGTGTGCAACAGGTACGAGAAAGTGCAGTTAGCATCCCTGTTGTGTAGAGCGCTCGAAAGATGCATTTTTCTGTAAGCAAAGTCAGTTTTCGCCGCAATTATTCAGTTGTAGAGGCAAAACACGAGAGGAAGTAGTGCCACAGACACCTAGAAGCAAGGTAGACATGAGCACCTTGCCCAGTAATTGGGAGCCAGAGTCTGATTCTGACTTTTCTAGCCCGATATGGTCCTGCTCAAGCGCTCTACACAAAGGTGACGCTATCTGTACATATATTATTACTGTTCAAGAAGACTAATATTCAAACTTTTTCAGCCTCTGCACCAATGTTGGACTTTCTGCTGCATAAGAGTGAGTGACAGCATTGCATTATACACACATATATTGTCTTTGCAAGTCCTTGAGACACATATGGCTCAAGGACTTCCAAACTAATAGCAAAATCTTGAATGTATATGTGCTTTCCTACAATATTAAGACTGCTGCTTTTGTATTGCAACCTTACGTGAACCATTATCTCAATGACAGAACCTTGGTCAGCCTTTTTAAAAAAATTACCGCTTAATGATTTCAATTCTGAACACTACAATGTGTGCCTTTAGGGCTGCTGGAGATACAGAAATGAATTGTCAAAGAACGTGCAACACGGAAGATTGCACAAAAGCAAATTAGTTTAATTGTCTTTTCAAAGATATCAAATCACTTGGGATTTATATTTTTTTTTCAAGGAAGCCTTCATATGTACCAAAATGTTATGTAATTCAAAACATGCAAGCATTCACAAGCCTTTCATGTTAAACAGCACTCATGGCATCTTCACTGATTGGGTCGGCAGTAATGTTTCAAGCCTTAGTTTTACATATTTTATTTCCATTTATTTACCCTAACAGCCCCAGTAAGCATTAAATAAGGGAGGAAGCAAAAACAATGAACCAACTATAACAGTAATGAGGCAATGTAACAAAAAAGCATGTAAGAATACATCAAAACAATTGGTCACCACATTGAAGCGGGGGGGGGGGGGGGGGGGGGGGGAGGGCAACGGAAATGGTGAACAGAACAGAATAGAGCGGCAGTAAGGACATGAACAAAGAGCATTTAGGAATACATGGAACCAAGCACATAGTAACATTTTTACTGCAGTATAAGAATACTAAAACTTGCAAAGGAAATGCAACTCTTAACAATGTAGGCACACTGTACAGCTTAATTCTGTTGGGTGGTCTTTCACATAACGGTGTAACTTATGTCTATGTTAATGAATTAGTGTAAGATAATAGATACACAAGGATATAACGAACAAGGAACCATTGATGATAATGTGTCATGCCCTTAAATGTGGAGCTTAATTGCCTAACTTTTATTTGTCAAATGAAGTGAAGGTTACTTGTTGCCGAATAGTATCATGCAAGGTTTGTTCATGGCGCACTATATGGTGCCGTTGCAGACAAGCACATGCAGAAGAAGACCCTCAGCCGCAGGAACCTCTTCAGGTTCCTGCACAGTCCCAGACAGTACATCCACCTGGGAAACATTTCCTTCCAAGTACAGAAAGCGAAAGGTGAAAAACAAAACCTAGTCACTACAGCACTTCGAAATGGTGACAGCAATTTTGTCTTCATTGTAGGTCACAGGATATGCCGGAAGGAGACAAGGACTTCGAATCTGCAAGGTATTTGACGTGCATGTGCACAAAATTTGTGTTACAAATACAATTCCTTTATGCAGTGCATGTAACATGCTTATTATAACAATTTGGTTAACAGAGTTGTCTATTTTATAGCTGTACAAGGCCAGAAAAGGCTCGAAAAATTGCCAGCACCACAGAAAGGTAAAATGCTTTGATATAAAATTAATGCCCATTTACCAGAAAAATTCTGTTTCCAGCTCTTCAGAGGACATGCACCTTCAAGTTGTGTCAGCATGTTTGCAGAGAATTACAGCTATTAGCACAGAGAAGCAAGACGACGATTTGCCATATCGTTACGGTATGGCACTGGTGAAAAAACTGAGAGCTTTAAGCCCACTCGAGCAAGTCGATGCCATGCATGAAATTGACAACATCATGTACCCTAAATGAGGCAAGCAATGTTAATGCTCGACCCTTAATTCACTATAAAATAAAGTTGTGGTACTTTTCCTCTTGAAGCAATGTTTCCTTTCGTCACATTGACTGCAACACAATTAGATGCTATGCATTATGTTGAAATTCTGAACCCAATAATGAAGGAGGCACTGGCCAAGTATGACAACTGCCCCCGAGCATTGTGGAAGCTTCCAACAGCCTGTTACAAATGAGACGCTCCTATCATCCAACCAACTAGTCACAACTGTGAGGTTATGAAAAGAAAAAAAAATGTCACATATACTAATGCCATATATCTTACCTTTTCAGTCCACGTTCCCCCTGACCATAGTCACCTGCCACGGTACTTTCCCGTCACTGATTAGGTATTGGCAGAGTCTGTCCCTAACGTCGTAAGCAAGCCTGTAATGCAAATGTTGTGCAAACACGCATCAAGTACTATGACGCCAACTTTAAATGCCTGCTCTATTCATGAGGTTAACAACATATGAGCTAAGGACTAACAAATTACTGAACTAGCATGCAGATGATCCACAGTTAGCTGCAATGTCTTGGTACCTGGTTGAATGGCAGCCAGTGTGGGGCAAGCCATTGAGTGCTAAGTTCCCGTCGTCTTCGGATCTCCAGGTTCCGTCAACAACCCTCCCTTGCCAATCAGTGCTGTCAGCTGTGCCAGATGGACAATATGCAGTTCGAGAGAGAGGAGATTCTTTCATTAGAAAATTATGCAAAGCAATACATGCCGAGATTTTTCTAATATTATCTTCCTTCGCCTTGAAAGGACGGCGCAGTATGCGCCACCTCTGGGCCATAATGCCGAAGGCATTTTCTACGACTCTACGAGCCCTGCTGAGGCGATAATTGAAGATTCTCTTCTTGTGGACCTCTTCGAAATCTGTATTCGATGGTCCGCTGGAGTCACTCGAAGCAAACAGTGGATGGAGGCCTGTGAAATGAACATTGAGTAAAGATCAACATTAAGAATTAAAAAGTCAATGGCACCTATTAAGTGATATAGCCTATACGTATCATTTGTTTCAAAAGCTGTCTGCGTTATAGTCAGCACAATAGTTGGAAGCAAATGTCGGAAATAATCGAGGCCTGCATAAAAATTAGTATCATGGTAATGTGTGGTTTTATTGATTGGTGCGTGATAGGTGACGGCAAGTTAATGAAATCATTGTAATTGATATATTACTGATGATTTAAAGAAATAAAAAAACAGCAAAATGGGAGATCAATGGTGTCAAAATGGTCAAAATGAAAAGACAATATTTTTATGATGCTCATTAAAAATTTTGTAGAATTGTTCTATTGGTTAAATGAAATAATTGAAAATGAAAAATACATTCAGAGGTGAAACTTCAGAATGGAAAGCCATTATTTACTGATGCTAAGAATTATAAGTAAAAAATTGAAGAAATGAGGAAACACCATCCGTGTCTGTGAGACGCTATCACGTCATACCCTTAATGACAGAGCTTGTCCCCCCAAATTTTTACTGCAAAGTGCTGATTAAATACCTGCATGCGCAATAAACACCTCAGTGATGTGTCAGCCTATACACAATAAATAAGATGAAAGCAAGTTGCCCAATATATTCTTTAACAACAACTCAAAGGGTCAAACAAACGGCTGTACAGTGCTCTGGTTCAAAGTGTAGAGAGAAGACAGGATGAAAATGGGAAGCACATGGTGCGAATGAGCATATTTTTGGCTTTTTCACTGGCTTGCTTCATCACAAGCTGCTATGGGTGTTCGTTCAACACTGCTGTGGTGCTCTGAAAGAAGTGGTCGAGTTTACATTCTTTACAGTTACAAATGAATCAAACTTCTGGAGAGGATGATTCCAACTTTACGAAATGTCAGCCTATTATTGCATCAGAATGCTTGTTGAAGTAAGCACTCAGGTATACCTAAAAAATAATTTCTGCTTTTTGCTATTGTATCAAAGTACTAGTGCAAGAAAATTTATAAAACATACTTTTCCTTGAGTATGGACGCATCTTGTATGTCTTCAGGGAAAAAGCTTCATCCCCAACAAGGAAATATGGCATGCTGCCAGCGGTTCCGAGGGGTGCATCTTTCGGAAATCCTCTTTGGTTATTTTCTATTGATTCCTGGAGGGTGCTGCGTCCAAATACTCCACCATCAGACTCGCTTCCGAAGTGCCCAACTTCAACATAAATGAATCTGATGTAAAGGTAACAAACACAGCACACTTTGTCACTTAAAATGAAGGAGGGGAATGAAAACCGCACATCTTTTACTGGTGTTTCATAGGCATAGCAAACCAATTCATACCAGATTTATAGTTATGCACCAGGTTCGGACATTGCCAGAAGGCCTTGGTTAGCCACTAATACCAGCGCTGCTGCATTGCACTAGGTGCACTTCTTTTACATGTTCATTAGAAGTGTCTATTAGGCAGCTGTAAGTTTCAAGCTCTTTGGTATTTTTAATTGTAAGCGAAGAGTACCTCGGTAAAACAGTATTGAGAATAATATAATTGCGGCAAGCTTTTTTTTCATGTACCTACTGATTTCTCACTGGAACTGTAAAGTAACACTCTAACCAATCGAGCTCCAGCATAGCACGCAAACAGAAATACAGTTTACAATAGAGGAGGTATACCTGTAGTAAGCATCACTGATAGCAAGCAGTGATTTGCTGAAAAAGTTCTTATGGTTGCGATCAATGCTGCCGGAATTTGCAGGGCATTCAACAGCAACATGTTCCCATCTTGTGCGCCTAAACAATGTGGCAAATTCCACCTTTCTTCAAAGTCTGCTGCTATCTGAAAAATGAGATATAATTCATACTAGCATGTGAAATAATTAGGAACCAAGCGAAGTTGCTTTAAATATGGTTGTTACAAAAAAATAGCAAACAATTTTCATAGTATGACAGCCAGAAATGTGTAACATGTCTTGATTACCTGTAGCCATTCCTCAGGTTTTGTTGGAACCGCAAGGTATATTGGCCCAAGGATTTCCCAAACTGCTTGGCACGTTGAGGAAATTATTCCGCAGGCTGTTGAACGTCCATTCAGGAAATTGAACGGTGATGACGGTATTGTGTCACCGGCTGCTAAGAATCTGAAATACAAATATATAGTTGAGGAATCAGATGATGTGTTTATGTAAACATCAGCAGTCTTCAGTTATGGTGTACGGACTCATGCACTTCTTTAAGAAAGTGTTTTACCTGACAGTTTGGGCAAGTCGGTGCTCTGACGAGATTGCTTTTCTGAACTTTGTGTCCTTTTTGCGGATGTGAGGCCCAACCAGCTCCAGGAGGGTGTCAAATACACATGGAGGCATTCTTAGGTAACTAAAAAAAAAATAGGAGCAAACATGTATTCACCATTCAACATAATTATAATGAATGAACAATAACTTCTTGATGGAAAGGAAAGCTACAGTAGTTAGCGTACACTTTGATGACAACTGAAGCGGGGTGGAGATGGAAGTGAAGATGGGCGTAGAAATGCCTTATTTGTTTTTATAACGCTAAACCTGTTTCTTTGTCTAGCGCCAAATCTAGTAATACAGCCACAACAGCCAAGACCGAACGGCCTTTTCATTAGCAGACGAACACCAAACCCACGAGCCACCACTGCGACTCATGCTATTTTAGCAGCCTATTCACGATACTACTACACTGAACATAACCTGAGAACTAACAGAATGTACAAAGGGCTGCCCAGACTTACTCTCGGTAGTATTCCACGTCGCGAGAACGAAGAAGCGGCAGTAGCTTGCTGGCGTGGCCGAGCTCCTCACGTTGTTGCAGCGCTGGTCGTACCCACCAACGCCGCTGTCGCCGTCTTTTCTTCGGAGCGTCCAGCACGCGTTGCCGTTGACGTGAAGCACACAGCGAGTTCGCCAGAAGAACCAGGAGAACCTCCTCCTCGTCTGAATTCCCCAGGTTTTATTACAGTGCGCACAACTTGCACAAAACTCGAGCGCGTCAACGAAAACTGATCGACCCGCAGCTCAAGAGCGCGCGTGCGAAAACGCGCGAAAAGGACAGCTTTGATGGGCTGTCGTCAGATGGCGCCAACATCGATATCGCATCGGCGGCGATGTGTTTGCTGTGAAGTGAGAACGAAGGAGCCTGTCGGCGGCGGCGAATTTCGCTCGCTCTCGCCGCCGAATGCTCAAGTGTGAACGAGCCATTAGGGTGCGCTGACATAGCACATCAGAGGGCTCCCTCTCCATTAAGGTAAGGTTTTGGAGAAAGGGAGGTGCAGTATACTTTTGGGTGTAAAGAACGTATTGTGGCCAACTACACTCAATTACTCAAGCTAATTTAAATATCAGAATTAGTGCTGCGTGAAGGCAGGCTCGATCTCGCGTATGGAAGCTTATGTTTCAATTTTAAATAGATTTATAAGAAAAGGAAGGCACGGTACTTGTCAAGGTAACTTGAAGGTCAAACTGAGGCTCTTCTCATGGCTGCTTTACCAAGCGTAGTGAAGCTTGTTGCAACGGCAACACAAAGGGAAAAAAATGCATGGGCCTTCTAGGCTTTGTAGCTGATCCATCACCGCTCCCTCGTCAAGGCAGCGGAGAAAATACAGAACAAAAGGAGGGAGAAAGACACCTGTCGCAACAGCTGTCGTTCGCAGCGTAGTGGTGACGGGTGCAATAACGGCCTACAACAGGTACAACCTGCGGTGGCAGGCGAGGTCTTGCCGCATTTAAGTAACGTTGACCTGCCAGTCCCAACCCCGTAGGGCCAGGAGCGGCACCCCGGCGCTTGTATGAATGGTATGTTGAAAAACACTTGGTTGAGTATAGTAGCCAGGAAAATGACATTTGGCCGACATCCATCACTTGCTGTGGGAGTGACCAGCACTCAAACCAACACGATTCCGGCGCCTGAGCATAGCTGGTCTTTCAGCAACCGATCCTGCCTCATATGTCACTTGGACGCAGGGACCTCATTATTGCTCACTTCTGGGCTTCATAAAATCAGCCAACCTTTTTCCATTCATATAATAATTTATTCCTCCATCTCATACCCTACTATTGCCTTGAGGCAATCAATATCGATTACAAAAAATGACATTTCACTGAAGTAGCGGTGCATGTAGCCATTGAATTTCGCTTGCAGGTCGGGTTGGCGAGAAAAGTGAAGAAAAGCGGAACAAATCCCCGCACTCCAGGACAGGATCCGTGTACCGCCCGTGGCTGCTACTTGGGTTTGGTTAAGACATGCATAAAAGTGAAAGGTAGGACAATCTAATAAAATAATTCTGAAACAATAAAGCTGTTTAGAATGGTGCGTGCGCCATAGTTCGACCTTCAAGTGACCTTCAGCCGCCTGACTAGCGGCGCACAAGCTCACCACCCGTTTCGGCCACGTTTGGTGTACGAAGAGGATGGCGCTCGGTTCTTCTTCAGCTGCTGCTTCACTTCCACTTCGCGACCTATTTCTTCACACAATTCGTACACTTCATTCATACCAGTAGGTATCTGCACAATTGCACAAAACCGCCTGACACAATTCCACGAATACATTCAGTGCCCCCCTGCCTACCCTTTCACTCCCCTGCCACTGCGGCAAATGTGGCTTGCATACTGGGACCTCTGCATTCAAAAATCAACAACTCCTTAATTGTTTGATCAATATAGCAGTTAAGATATTCTGGAATCGACATGCCTATGTATACATGTACACCTATATTCAATGATGCCTTGCTAAGTGGTTAGGTGTGATATTCTTGGAAGCACCAAACCAAATGAGCGCTCTGCAAGTGAACTTTGTTGCCGGAGAATTTGAGTTTATTTGAGAATATGTTAAAACAGGTGCAAGGTCGATCACTTCACTGCACCAGTCGCCTCAAATTGCTCGGGATACAAATACCGATACCGAATTCTTATTCAAAAACTGCAACAAGCTGCAACTCGGAAAGGGAAGCCCGCATAGGCGAGCAATCACGCAGCAGGCTCAATTCTGGTAACGTTCGCGCTCCAAGATCGAGCGCACAGTGTCGCTGCAGTAGCCTGCAGATCTAGGGACGCCTGTTTAAGGTGGCGAAATCAGCCAATCTATTTATTTTTTTTTTTATTTCCAGTACCCATAAAGGCCATTTTGCTAGTGTATTACAGAGAGGGGCCACCTGAACACATACAAAGGAAATACAGCAGTAACACTTGAACTACTTAAACTCCCCCAACATGTTTCATACCAAAGTATAGCAAGAAAGCAATAACATTACTATAGATTATAATAAATAAGCTATTACACAGCGTTTTGGTGCAATGACTTTGAACCTATAGTAAGTTACCTTCACTAGTGATGAGTGATGGCAACTTATTCCAGTTTACTATTTTTTCGCTGAATCAATGTTCAAAATCAAAAATCTGACCGACGAGTTGTGGCTCTTACTCGTTATTGTGATCACAGCGCTGGAAGTGAGAAGGGGTGGCAAAAAGAAGATATTATAGAGGCTGGACTGATGATACACTTTATAAAATAAGGTTTTGCGAGGAAAGTGATGTCAATATAAGAGTTCTTCCAATTCGGCACGTTACGTTAATGCTGTGACACGTCCGAAGCGTGAGTAATCGAGAAGCACGGAACAAACAGCATGGTTTAGCAGGAATTCAATGTTGGTTATGAGGTACGCTTGTTCACGATCCCATACTGTGGAAGGGTATTCAATTTTAGTGCGGATAAGTGTAACATAAGCACGTTTTTTCTTTATGTGTGAGAGTGCATGCTTACAGTTACGTCTAAGTAGGTTGATTGCACGGTTAGCTGATGCCAAGACGGTGGACATACGCTCCCTCACAGGCATTTGATGATGTCGTTCTTACCACAACGAGATTGAAATGCGCTAAGATTAAGCTGCCGCAGCTGGGAGTTGTTTAC
>NC_139347.1:142036725-142151725 GCF_055883805.1 Amblyomma maculatum
TATAGTACCACTATCAGCATAGGAAGCTGTGTTGAAACATTCGCTATATAATGCTGTGTGGTTTTCACTTTTCTTCTATGGTCAGACTCTGAATATGTAATCGTCCAGAGTTTGCGTTTTGTGAAACTGGGTTAGAGTAAGGTCACTGTGATGTTATGGGCCCATGCTCGTTCAGGAGCTCTTCGAGGGTATCAGATCAGGCTCGCGGACACACGGACGCTTGCCCTTTGTTGACCGGTAAACAACCATAAATACAAGTAAACACTCTAACCCCTAATGTCTAATAGGGAATGTCCAAAAACTTTTTCTGCTGTTTTGTGGTCAGATGCCGGAGCAGGCAAGGCCGACGGTGCCCTGTAGTCCGGTTAAGGCGATGACCGACCAACAGTAGTAGTCTCCTTTCATACAATGCCGTGTAGCAACCGGGCCCTTGATCTGGTTCCTAAAGACCAGCGGCCGGGATATGACGCTCGCCTTTTACATCAGTCGTCCAAGTACCAGGTAGCGCGGCTCCCAGTGCTCGGTATTGTGGTGGGTTAGACCCAGGCGTCCCAGTGCTCGGTACTGCAGCGGGTCAGATCCAGGCGTCCGTGCCGCGGGTACTGCAGCGGGTCGCACCCAGTTGCTGTGGCGGGACAAGTGCGGCGGTCAGGCGTGATAGTACAGGCGAGCTGCCTCCGGGAGTAGTCCACAGGATGGCGGAGCTCTGTGCGATACCAGACCTAGGCCCAGGTGTGTGGCAGCCGGCCTCTAGACACCATGGCCCAGAACAGTGAACAAAACCTCCCAGCGGTGCTCGGGAAGGTCCGCCCTGTTGCCCTTCCAACAAACGCACACTCACTGCCTCGCCCAGCACGCAGCATTTTCCTTCTTTTTCACTGGCCCCTCACACACTCGCACTCGCGATCACCTTCCTCACAATCTCGCGATGGCTATCATCACAATCTCCCCCAGTTTTAAGACAGTTTCTTGAAACTCTTCTGGCGCCGGGGAAGGGGAACACATGGCGGGGGAGAATAAAACTGCACAAATAATAACCACAAATAAAAACCACACAAAAACTTGTTCACACACAAACACTGGAATTCGTGATTTGAAAGGACTCCTTTCACACACCAGAAACACATTACTACACACTTCACACGCTGCTCAGGTAATCAGCACCGACGTTATCGCTCCCTCTGATCTACGCTGAAGGTGTAGATTTGGAGGAATAAACTCTACCACAATACTGAATTGTTCACATTCTTCGCGGATGCAGGTATTGGAGCGGTTTGTGAACCGTCTGGATGGTGAAATGTTTGCCATACACATATATATAAAACATCTGCACCACCTACACAAGAGCCAGACATTCCCGTTCATTGGTGGATGTCACAAACCCCCACGTTTACGGTCAAGAGAGGAGCGGGATCCCCTTTACGGTTACTCGTCGTTCCTCTATGAGGTTTGAGAACACATTTAAAAGTTAGGCCAGTCAACTCCTGAAGTACGTGTGTTGATGTGTGATTGAGGAAAACGTTCAATGATGTCCCTTTCTTTTACAAACAATTGAATATTCATAGACAGTAGTCCAAATTACACTGCATAATAATTGAGTACAAGAAAAACAAAATGCCACGGCGCGAGCGTAAAAAGAACCAACTCGGTAAACAAGAGGGAAAACCCCATAATGAACAAAACACTGCGATAAAAATATTACTATAAAGATAATAGAGCAAGTATTCCAGTATAAAAAGTAAGTAAAACACAGCATAAAATGTTATTAAGTCAGGTTAAGGTTAACAAAGGCGAAAACAATGTTTGAATAAATAACAGTCTGTGGCAAAAGGGAATTCTCACGGCTTTCTCAGTTGAGGCGTTGAAGGCTGGGTTGATCGGTAGCGGCGGCCGTACAGATCAGGAGAACGATGCGTCCATCGCTGGCCCGGTAAAACACAAGACGCTTTCCCAGAGAGGCCGCGATAGATGCCTGGAAGACTGAATCTTCCCAGAGCGCTCTGCAACAGGCGTGCTGCGGTATGTGTTTTTATACTCTCGGCTGGATACGCAGTGCCCGCGTCAAGCACGCGCGGTCGCTACCCCGCCGTCTTGTCCAGCCTGCTCAGAGGAGCGGCGAAGTCCCGTGAGTTTCGCTGTATATCTTAGGCAGAAGATCCCGCAACTTCCGCTGTTAGGTGAGGCAGCTTGTGACAATCGAATAGCGTGTTTCTCGGGGCAGCAGATTGCGACTAGCATAGGTAACCGGATGTTATATGCTATTATTGCCAGTCTGCCAGAGTACTGCTCCGAGACTTGTGGCGGATGCGTCCGTACGAAGCACGAAGGGCTACGAGAGATCAGGAGCTTGTAAAATAGAAGTAGCACTGAGTTGTACTTTTAGGATAGTGAATACATATTCATGCATTGCTTGCCAAGGAAAGGCATTGGGCTGTCCGTTCCTCACGACATCTGTAAAGGGCTTAGTGATTTCAGCACAATGTGGAATACAGTTCCTATTGTAGCCGGTCAAGCCAAAGAACTACCTCATAACTTTCTTAGTTGTCTGCTGTTCGGCCCCTAATATCTCGTCTAAGGTCTTTAGGAGAGGTTGTATCCTACGTACCGCTTCCACTACGATGACCTATGAAACATATAGACTCTCCTATTCCACACTTGCTCGCGAAGACTGCGAAGACTCGCGAATACTGCTTTCAACGTATCCATATATTCCTGCCATGTGACGGACGCATTGAAAACATAATCGAAGTAGTGGTAAACGTTATTTACATCGCCAAGCACCATCTTCATGAGTCGTGCGAGCACTTCAGGGTCAGGTTTGATTCCGAATGGCGTGTAAAGAAAGTGGTACAGCCCTGACATGCTAGAAAAAGCTGTTTTCTCAACGCTATTGTAGGCCATTAGGACTTGTCTGTACCCTTTTTTGAAGTGAAACTTCGAAAAGCAAGTATTCGTGCTGACAGGAATAAGAATTTCATCAATGAGCGGTATTGGCTTGCTCTCCGAAATTATACCCTTTGTTCAACTCCCGAAAATCGATGCAGATTCTAATTGTCTGGTCAAGTTTCAACACTTCCTGTGCCACCTTCTCTAAACTTTCATGTAGGAAAAATGAAATGGGGTACTGCGAAATATGGAGTGGTTCATTAGATGTGAGCCCGAGAGCGCACTGTGCGAACGTGGTCTTTCCGGGCAAGTCTGAGAAGATCCCATCAAATTCGTGGAGTAAGCCTCGCACCTCCTCTGTTTGCCTCTCAGAGACTTGGCGCCAATGTGACGTCCGTGGCGCACTCCGTTCCATGAAAACCCACAAAAGTCAATTCTGCTGAGTCTTCTTGTCTTCTTCAGGTGTCTCCAGGTTTAGTGAGCTGCAATTGAGTTCACCGGTGGCTGAGACTAGATGAGTTGCCGGAAGTTTGCGCTCTTCGTACCTCTTGAGCTTGTTAATGTGAAAAATTCTCCTTTTACGACCTAGTTTCACGATGTAGTCCACGTCATTTTCACGTTCAATCACATCGTAAGGACCTTTGCACAACATACGCAGCTTGTTGGAACTGGTCGATAACAGAGTCAGAACCTTGTCACCCGAGCTCAGTTTTTCGGGACGACTTTCCCGGTCTAAGTACGCTTTCTGTTCCTGACGTGCTCGTGTAGTTTTTTGTGAGCAAGCTTGCACGTGTCCTCCAAGCGGTTTCTGAGCTCGACGAGGTAGGTGTACGTTGACTGAGTATTCCATCAATATTCTGATTATTCCACAGCTCCTTGAGCACATTTAGCGGACTTCGCACATAACATCCATAAATCACCTCAAAAGGAGAAAACACTTCTCGCTTGTGGAACTTCTCGGTACGCAAACAATAGCGATGCCAGATGCCTATCCCATGACCTATGGTTTTCTTGGCACAATCTCTTCAACATAGTGTTCAATGTTCCATTGAGCTTCTCCGTAAGACCAGTCGCCAATACATGGTAAGGTGACGTCTTGAGAAGCTTGATGGAAAGAAGACGACCGACTTCCTCTGAGGTGAACGTGGCTCTTTGATCGGTCAGCATTTCTTTCGGTATGCCAATGCGGGAAAACATCTCGATTAGCGGTTCAGCAACATGTACGGCATCAATAGTAGGAAGGTCTACGGCATCTGGATATTATGTTCCACAATATATCAACGTAACCACATATCGTTTTCTTTGTCAGGCTTAGGTGAAAACTTTCCTGTGATATCGACGGCCACTCGCTCGAAGGGAGTCGTAATCAGTGGCATGTTGCCTAAAGGGGCAATGCCAACTTTACCTTGTGGTGTCGTTCTCTCACACTTATTACAGGACTTAACAAATCGTTTAACATCTCCATGTGTCAGACCAATAAAAGTCCTCAAGTATACATGATCAGTAGTGCGTCTGATTTCTTGACAAGTGCAGCGGTCAGACACGATGGTGCAAGCGCGAGCTGCCTCCGGGAGTAGCCCACAGGATGGCGGAGCGCTGTGTGGTGCCAGACCCCGGACCAGATGTCCGGCATATGCTGGCGAGCCGGCCTCCAGACGCCAGGCCCAGAACGGTGAAACGAACCGTCCAGCGACGCTCGGGAACGTCCATCCTGTTCCCCTGCCTTGAATGCACACACGCGCACTGGCTCGCCTCGTACGCGGCCGCACGTCCCTTCTTTTTGACTTGTCACCCGCGCACTCGCACTCGCGATCAGCGTCATCACAACTTTAGTGACTACCAGTGAAACCAGACCAATGTGGCAATGGTTCATGGCTTCGTGAAATATCGGGAGGTGCTCGGTTTGGAAGAAGGTCAATTTGGGCAAAACGGTGCATACCGTTTGAGACTGGTTTGTGGGGTTTAACGTCCCAAATAGACCCGGGATATGAGAGACGCCGTAGTGGACAACTCCGGAAATTTCGATTACCTGGAGTTATTTAACATGCACTGACATCGCACAGCCCACTGGCGCCTTACCTTTCGCCTGCCTTGCAAGGCGGCCGCCGTGGCCGGAATTCAACCCAGCATCTTTGGGTGCTGCAGTAAGCACCTTGCACAAGTAAATTTTCAATCACGTGTGTAATAATGAAGGTTCCTCGCTTTTGTATCGCAATTTAATCCGAATGAGAAATTTACAAACTGGTTTGGTTTGTCTTGTGGTGTTTAACGTCCCAAAGCGATTTAGGCTATGAGAAATACCGTAGTGGAGGACTCCGGAAATTTTGACCACCTGGGGTTCTTCAGCATGCGCTGACATTGCACAGCACACGCGCGCCTCGCTTTTTGTCGCGATCGAAACGCTGTAACCGAGGCCTGGATTTGATCCCGCATCTTTGGGAACAGTGGTCGAGCGCCTTATGCACTGCGCCGCCCCGGCGGAGCCGAAATGTACAGACTAGAGACCCGGATTGCCACGAACAGCTCAGATTTGGTTTATGCTTCGGAACAGCTTACAAAGGATTTAGCATGTACGGCGCTCCATATTTCAGTCTCGTGTGGCCATTTAACATCCGCACACAACGCCCAGTACATAGGCGCTATTCATTCTACCTTGTTTGAAGCTTGGATGGTGATGCCGAGATCGATCTCCGTCCTCAGAATAAGCATGCGAGTCACCTAGCCACTGAACGACCCAAGTGCGTCCGGAACGGTTCAGATTGGGTAACGGAGATCCCAAGAACTTGATTCAGTGTAGAATTGTCTTTATCGTAATGAAGCGGTGATAGGCATTCAAGAGCCAGAAATAAGGCAACAGAAAGGCAGCAAGAACACTGAACTAGTAAGTGTTCAATCATAAACAAATGAGACTCATCTGCGCCAAGAGCGTAATTCCGTCTTTTCAACGGTAGGGTCCCGCAAGTTGTTTCCCCTCACTGGTTGCCTCTGAGCGGGTAACACGACGATTGTTACCGAAAGGTGTCTCTGAACGCAGCCTAAAGGTAACATACACTCACTGAAGGCAGGACATTATTACGGCGAAGCAAATTTCATAGTTTACCGTTGTCATGCCGTGACCTCGCGGCTCTGTTCACGGTTGGTTTTGCGGCTGTTAAGAGTTTTAAACTTCATATAATGCAACCTAAAGGGGAACAGCCCCCCGGAATGATCTTGATAGCTTATGTTAACGTTGCGTTTAAAAACATATCGAAAATTTACACTTACAGGATTCGAACAGATGCTTTATTTGCTCAGTGCTCAAGTAGGTAGTGTCAATCTATTAGGCCAGTAAAGCGTGTTTTTTCTGGCATGGTATTTATTACACGTAGTTATGCACAAAACGGGTTATGAACGCAGACTACTTACAAAACACTCAGCCGTTGCTGAGCTGCACAACAGAAAACACAACTAAAGGGCAGGCAAACATAAACACCGTGACACCAATGGAAACCCATCAGGTTGAAAGTCATTTTCATCATAAATATCCTTTAGTTGCAGCATCATTCTGCTAAAATGGAGTCTAGGTGGAACACGAAGTTCAGTGTTGCGATCCAACATGCATGTCTTGCTTTGAAGTCCAATAAAGAAAAACATGTCATATGGTTCGTAATCAGATTGAGTAACAGCAAGATACCGTACACTGTACGAATTTAAAACAAAGTTTTTCTTTAGAGTTCTTCGCAGTGCGTCCCAAGAGAGAATTGCGTCTTTGCAATGAATGAAACAGCGCTCAATAGTTTCAGGCACATCCCACAGACGGCAGTAACAGAAGATACAAAAATATGTTTCCTATGGAGCCATGTGTTAACAGGTACAGTTTCGGCGAGTAAATTAAAGAAAAATGTTTTTGTGCAAGGAGAAATCTTCATTTTGCGCACACTCTTTAACACATCATGACCCTTAAGACCAAAGAGTAAAGAACGATACAGTGGGGGCGGAAAAAGCATTGCTATCAATTCCTTGTATAGACTCTCGCGCGAAACAGAATATAAGTACTCATTCGAGAACAGTATACTGTCAAAAACCGCCCCGAAGCATCAGTACGGCGGGTTTTAAATGCGCTCTTATTCATTTTTACAATATTTCCTCTATCTGTCGCCATGTGACTCTGCTCAGGGAACTCTACCGTTGAGAGAACGGAATGTCGCATGCCAAGAACGTATCTGCCACAGCCTTTCTGTGCTTTGTAAAGGGTACATTGTGCCTGTTTTCGCTCATTTCTGAAGATGGTGAAAGGAAAGCTGAGGACGCGGTAGCGCCGCGTGTCTTCTTCGCGTCACAACGGTTACGATAACCAGCGGGAACGTCACTCTACTAATTCTCATATTGCAACTAAACGGTGAAAGAACCTCGTAACAAAGTGTAAATTGTATGAAAAGTGTAGCAGGAATAAGGAGGGCTACGCATCTACTTTTCATTTGATTAACTATGCAATACGGCAATACTTCTTCCTTCCACAGCCCTCTGCGTTGTCCTCTACATATGTAAAATCCTCTATGTTAGCCTTCATGTTCCAGCCCCATAGGTCTCTACAGGTAAAATTCAACTATTGTATACTTTCCTCTTGAACGATGGCGGTAAGCTGCTAGTCATAATCTTCGAGTGCTTACCAAATGCACTTCATCCCAATCTTATTCTCCTTGTTATTTCCCTTTCATGGTCAGAATCTACTGTTACTACCTGTCCTAAGTAGACATATTCGTCAACTACTTCCAGTGCTTCGCTATGAAACGTAAACTGCTGTTCCTTCTTGTACATATCTGACTACAAAGCGGGCAGTGTAAGTAAATTTCTCCGACGCAGCTTTTTGATCAGTAATGGACCCGTAAAAACTGCATATCGCAGTTTGAATGCCTCGCTGAAATCCATAAACTAAAATGCCAGTGATCTTCATAATAGTGAGTACAAACGCACGACATGCATAAGGGGTTAAAGGCTCTTTCTCAGAGCAACGACCCGGGTTATGGCAAACCATGAGAAGTTCCTAATGATAACAGCACAAAACATTTTATCTGAATTCTTCTCTAATGTGAACAGAGCCTGGGGCTGGGAGGAATTATTTGTTCGGATAGAGTAGTTGAATTTCTAACCCTGGAAGTGAGCCGGAAATGCCTTGAAACTTTGACTATATTTCGAGGTTTCTGAGATCACAATGCATAAGCCGGCACTCACTAAGGGTACCTAGTGTACTATTCTCGTGCCCTGTACGAGATCCAAAACCTATCAAATAGTGTTATGTATTGTCAAACAGCAGTTTTATCATTTAGTGCCAAGCAAGCATCAATTCTTTACAAACTGCGACGAAGAGAATTGCTGCTTTGCGCTTTGAAGAGCAGAAGTCGCGTTTTCCTACAGCATCTGTTGTGAAGTAAAAAACTTACCCTTTCCGTAGGCCTCCCCTGCGTTATGAAATGACTACTCACTGCCAAGTACTCCACTCTATAAACTTTCCGCATATGTTTGATTTTATTTAGATAACGATACCAAAGACAGTAGCGAGGACAGAATGCTGCTACGCATTAATAGTCAGCAATAACGAAAGAAATTAACGAAGATAAGAACTAATATGCAAGTAGAAAAGAGAGGATGGCACGAATTTCCAAAACGAAATTTCCAAATAGCATAGCCATGACAGTGCAATTCACTGTAAACAATATCTCAAGAAAGCAAGTGTAGAATAAAACATGACAAGCATTCACCAAGCGCAAACGATGATTCAGACCAAAATTATAACAGCACACACACCGAAACAAACAAAGGTACTGGGGTAACAACTAGGAATTGTGATATAAATGTAGACTTCCAGATAGAATTCATTAATGTAATACAAAAGCATATCGAAAAAGATTTACGAAGTACAAAAGGAAAAAAAGACAGAGCTGCATATAAACAGACCACTGAGAAATCAATGCATGCAAACAATGGCAAATAATTAATATTGTAACGAGTACAAGGCAGCCACCACTGATCGGAACAGTTCCACGGTCTACACTCAGTTTCGTCCTCTTTGTTCTCTGTTCCTCTTTGTCCTCTTTTCAGAGAGGCACGCGGCATTACCCCCCCCCCCCCCCCCCCCGCCCCTCTTCGAAAGCGGCGACTCGATGCTGGGAGTGTCCTCAAATTATGCACACAGGAGAAGCAGGAAACACAAAGCCGCACACGCACAAAAGATCACTGCCTCTCATAATACGGTTTCATCCGCACTACATGAATAGTTTCAGCACTTGAGCGCCGCCGTGTTGAAGGTAGTTGGCTCCGAGCAACAACTTCGTAAGTCACGTTACTAAGACGCCAAATGAACTCGTATGGTCCAAAGTAACGGCGAAGTAGCTTCTCGGAAAGTCCTCGACGGCGCACTGGTGTCCACACCCATACAAGATCGCCAGGTTGGTAGTTAACGTCTCGGTGTCGGAGGTTGTACCGACTGGCATCGCGATGTTGTTGATGTTGAATACGGCATCGTGCGAGCTAGCGCGCTTCTTCGGCCCGCTGTAGAAATATGTCGACGTCTGCATAGGTGTTCGTGACATCGTCGCCATGACTTATGGGTAGCATAGCGTCCAACATTGTGGTGACGGGACGACCGTAGACTAGCTGGGTTGGCGCAAGACGCGTCGTCTCTTGTTCAGCCGTATTGTATGCAAACGTTCCATACGGAAGGGCTTCATCCCATGTGCGACTCTAAACGTCGACGTACATGGAAAACATGTCTGCAAGCGTTCTATTGAGGCGTTCAGTCAGTCCGTTTGTTTGCGGATGGTAAGCAGTAGTCCTACGATGACGTGTGCAAGTAAGCCTGAAGAGAGCCTGCATTAGTTCGGCCGTAAAGGCTGTACCGCGATCAGTAATAATACCCGATGGGAAACCGTGCCGCAGTGCGATGGCCTTGAGAAAACACTGGGCTACATCAGCAGCAGTTGCACGGGAAAGTGGCTGTGTCTAGGCATATCGGGTTAAGTAGTCCGTCGCCACTACTATCCATTTGTTCCCTGATGCAGACGTTGGGAAAGGGCCCAGAAAATCCATGCCGACTTGCTTGAAAGGCGCTGTTGGTGGAGGGATCGGCTGAAAAAGCCCTACAGGCTTCAGCGGAGGTGTCTTCCGCCGCTGGCAATATCGGCATGTTCTCACGTAGTGCTGGACTGAAGGCAGTAACTTAGGTCAATAGTATTTTTGCCGAATGCGTGCTAATGTTCGCGTGACTCCGAAATGACCAGCCGAAGGCTCATCGTGGCATGCGTGCGAGATTTCTGGCCTGAGGTCGGATGGCACGACGAAAATAAAGGTTTCCTTGTTGTGCTGAAAGTTTCTCTTATATAGGACGCATTGCGAATGCTGTAGGAGGATAAATCCCGTGCGAAAGCACGTGGGACAGCTAGATCAAGGCCTTCGAGATGCTCAGTAAGCGGGCGTAATGCGGGGTCAGTCCGTTGACGCTGGGCCTTGTCGGTGGTCGGGACGACAGCAAGAAACGGGAAGTCATCGTCTTCTCGGTCGGGAGGGGCGGCATCAACTGGTGCACGAGACAAGCAATCGGCGTCGCTGTGCTTACTGCCGCTCTTGTACACAACCGTAATGTCGCATTCTTGGAGACGGAGGCTCCACCTTGCAAGCCGTCCAGAGGGGTCTTTGAGGTTGGCTAGCCAGCATAACGAATTGTGGTCGCTCACAGCCCTAAAAGGGCGGCCGTAAAGATAGGGTCGGAACTTAGTTATCACCCAAACTACCGGAGACATTCCTTTTCCGTGGTTGAATAGTTTTCCTCTGTTTTTGAAAGAGAGCGACTCGCGTAAGCGATAACTTGCTCAGTGCCAATTTGCCACTGAATCAGAACGGCACCGAGTCCAAAATTACTGGCATCGGTATGGATATCCGTAGCAGCTTTTTCATCAAAATGGGCAAGTATTGGGGCGGCCTGCAGTCGTCGGCGTAATTAGTTGAAGGCATCCTCTTGATCATCTTGCCACGCAAAAGGAACATCGTCTTGGGTAAGAAGCATAAGGAACTCGGCAATCGCTGAAAAATTCTCAACAAAACGCCTGTAATAGGCACAAAGCCCCAAAAACCTCTAACGGACTTTTTGTCGGTTGGGCGCGGGAAGTTTTCCACAGCAGCAGTCTTGTCGGGATCCGGTTTCACGCCCTCAGCACTAATAACATGGCCAAGAAAGCGGAACTCCTGGAATCCGAAAAGGCATTTCTGTGGTTTTATCGTCGGTTGGGCTGAATGCAGCGCCTGTAGTACCATTCGCAGCCGGTCGAGGTGATCCTCAAAACTAGCCGCCAAAATGACGAAATCGTCAAGATACACTACTCACGCTTGCCACTTCAGTGCAGAGAGAACGGTGTCCATCATTCGTTGGAAGGTTGCTGGCGCAGACCAGAGACCGAAAGGAAGTACATTAAAATCATAAAGGCCGTCAGGGGTGACGAACGCTGCTTTCTCTCTGTCCTTTTCGTCCACTTCTATCTGCCAGTAGCCATTCTTGAGGTTAAGCGACGAGAAATAGTTGGCATTGCGTAACCGGTCCAATGCGTCGTCGATACGTGGGAGCGGGTATACGTCCAGTTTCGTTACCTGATTTAACTTACGGTAATCGACGCAAAAACGCAAGGTGTCTTTTTTCTTCACCAACACTACAGGCGAAGCCCAGGGGCTGGTAGACGGCTGTACCACGTCGTCGGTAAGCATTTCTTGCAACTGGTTCCGAATAGCCTCTCGTTCCGTTGGCGACACGCGGTATGGGTGTTGTGAAATCGGCTTGGTCTTCGCGTCAATCATAATGCGGTGTTTGGCTACTGGGGTGTGCCCAACTTTCGAAGACGTTGCAAAGCATCCAGAGAAATCCTGAAGGAGCTCTAAGAGCCGCCGCCGCTCAACCACCGACAGATTGGATTAATGTCCACAGTTGATAAAATGTCGGATACATCGCATCCGGCTGGCGACGGCGGCGCCAGAGTGCAGATGTTCGCTGGCTCTATAAAGTCGGCAACATGCGCGATGGCCGTTCCTTTCGCAATGTGCTGAAACTCGGTCCCGAAATTTGTAGTTCAGAGCTTCGCCCAACCGTCCCGCAAGCGAACCAGTCCTCTTGCAGCGCAGATTTCTTTCTCAAGAAGCAGGCCCACGTTCCTCTCCGCCAGTACGCCGCGGTCGAATGGTGAGTAGCTTTCTACCAAAACTATAATGCTGCTCCTTGGCTGGACCGTAACGTCAGCAGCTGTAATACGTAAGGCGGGCGTTGATGAACCGTCGACGCTAGACCTCGCAATGGCTTGGCTCGGCAAAAACGTCACACGTGATTCTCGCAAATTAATTATCGCACCGTTAGCCTGTAAGAAGTCCACGCCGAGTATGACGTCTCGCGAACAGCGGGTAAGTACAACAAAGTCGCCAATATAAACTAATCCGTCAACTGCAACTCTCGCAACGCATCTTCCAGCCGGGGTAATAAGGTGTTCCCCTGCAGTGCGGATCTGAGGCCCAGTCCACTCGGTTAAAACTTTCTTCAATTTCCTGGCTAACCCACTGCTCATAACTGAATAGTCCGCCCTCGTATCAACTAACGCTGTAATGCGAAAATCGCCGATGGAAGCCGGTATGTCCGAAGCTGCGCACTCAGATTCATCGTTACATCACGGCGTCTGATAGCCGTTATCTTGCACTAAACTTGATGAAGGATGTTCGACACTTCCCTCATCAGCGGCCTCACCTCCGCAGGTCGCTGTTCCTAGTTTTCCCGACTGCTCAGGGAGCGGGGGCTCGGCGAGCGGCCAGTGCGGTATGTAGATGGACGTGGACTTGGAGAACGATAACGGGAAGAGGTAATGACGCGGGACCCGTATTGTGGAATGTCTGGAGGATTCGTACGCGTCGCCAGGTACTCCACAATTCTGGGTGGTCGTTCACCACTCCGAGGACATCGTGCACGCGGATGGAAGCCACGTAGTCCGGCGTGGTGGTACGGACAGTACCTCAAATTGTGACCGGCCTCATCACAGTGGTAACAAAGGGGCCGATTGTCAGGGGCACACCAGACGCCAGTCCTCCGAAACCGTGCCTCGGCTAGAAGAGGAGAACGGCGCGGGCTTGAATCACGCGTAGAGGTGTCCACTCTGGCTCTGAGAGAATAGTACTCACTATGATGCTGGTTGGGATGAGGCACAGTGGGGTTCACTCTTGGAGGATCACAGAGGGTATGCTGCTGAAGCACGGGCGCGTACATTGGCACACGGAGGCGGTGGGTGCGCACCCGGCACAGACAGTTCCGGGAAGGCTTGTCTAACTTCTTTGCGAACGACCTCCGCGAGTTATGGAAGCCTCGACGACGACGTTAGACCCTGTAGCTGAATGTGTCTCAGCTCTTCTCTGAACACAGATCGAATAAGCTCCCTTAAAGCATCACCAGAACCGTTGAAGCCGGAACCATAGACGACCGGTGACATGGCGGACACGTTACGGTTATAGTGCTGAGCCCTGTGTTGAAGTGTTTGTTCTATTATGGTGGCCTCCGTTAGAAAATCTGATGCTGTGCCAGGTTGATTGGGCACAAGCCCAGCAAATAATTCTTGTTTCACCCCGCATATTAGGTGGCACACTTTCTTCTCCTCTGACACGCCTAAAAAGACGGATCATGTCCTCGTATTACATTCCAATACTTTCGTTAGGGGCTTGGACTCGAGATTGCAGCGCCGACTCCGCACTCTCTCTTCGGTCGTTGGCGGTGTAGGTAGCAGCTGGCGACGAAAGAGGTCCCATGATGACAGTGTTGTTTCGTGGTTCACGAACCACGTCCGCGCTGAATCTTCGAGAGCAAAGTACACATTACAAAGCTTCCTTTGCTCATCCCAGCCATTGTAATTGGCGACCCGTTCGAACTGGTCCAGCCAGTCTTCAGCGTCCTCATAAAGCTCGCCATGGAAGGACGGTGGTGTTCGAGACTGGAGGGCAGCCAACTGGGGTGAAGACTCTCCGTTAGCCGCAATGTTCGCGTTAGACCTATGCATGTTGGCGACAGGCGTGCAGGAAAGAGGCCCGAACTCTGGCGACTGACGGTTCTTCAGAAGTTTATTTGAAAGGAGCAGTGTTTCAGTGTTTCTATTTGCATCCGAAATTACATTGCATGTGAAATTTTGTTCCTCCCTTCAAATATTTAGCATGGTAATGTGTGCTGGAAAACTGAAAGTTGCATTCTTTTAAGCTCTGAGTTACAGTTAGTTTATGTAAAGTTATTTCATTCAGACGGAAACTATGCGCGACTAAGAATTACCCTTCACCCTCTGCAGTAAAGTGGCTTTCTCGGCATTATGCAGCCCGTGCACAAGATTCCGATGCAATTACATTTCGCAAAACACTTTATAGTCAGTGTGGCATGATAGTTTTCGTTTTCTGTGTAATGAGCGAGCTTCACCAAAATACTCAAGGTTGTTCTCTTAAAATGCGTGTTGCGGAATAACATGCTCGCCATGTGATGCTACTCTCAGCTAAACCATGAATCCCTGTAGCTACAATTTGGCTCAGAAATTGTATTCTGTCTTCAGTATAACGAATCTATTTGATGTACTTGCCTGATTCGATCAGAAGTCGGTTGTTCGCATTGTCTGTGACGCCAGAGACGCGAACAAAGCTGCTTTCCCAGCGATAACACTGTGCCGCCACCTCGCTTCGTTCTCAATTCCGAAAATATTGATTTGCGATAGACAAAACTTCAAATTTACTGCAGTTTTGGCCGAAAGTTTATTGCTATTCATAAACCAGTTGATAAAACTTTAAATAATCTGCAAAGCAACTCCGCCCGCCTACCTTCCTTCGCCGAATGCCAGTGAGTGAGTGAGTGAGTGAAAAACTTTATTAAGTATATTTAAGGGAGGGGGATGTGTAGGTGGGGTCCCTAGTCCGGCAATCCAGCGGCTGTCGCTGCTACCCGCGCACGTGTCACGAGGGCCCGTTGGGCCTCTAGTCCAGAGCTGGATAGGGCAGCCTCCCACCCCTCAAATGTTTGCACTGCATTCGGATCATCTGGAGGATTGTGTGGGCAGGTCCACACCATGTGGTGCAGGCCTGCCTTTTCCCCGCAATATTTGCATTTGGGGTCGCAGAACCCGGGGTGTATTGTATTTAAACGGGCTGGTGTGTTATATGTACCTGTCTGTAGGCGTCGCCATCTAACTTCCTCCGCTTTCGAGAGCCCCTTGGCTGGGGGTGGATATTTTCTGCGAGAGAGTCTGCAGTGCGAGTGTTGCTGGAAACAAAACGAGACGACGCCACGCGGCCATCACAGGGACAGTGGCAAAGTTTGTTTCCCCGCCGCCGTAGCGAAGCGCACATACAAACGTTTTGTGTAAAAAGGCTGCCAAATTTGACCTGGAAGACTCCGCGGTTTATTTGTGAAGAGAATTCTACGGCTGGCACCTAATTGTTCAACGAGCCGTATATTCCAGGTTACGAGCTAATACATCTGCCGGTATTTATATCTTTCCGTCGCGTGAGCTGGTGAGTTCTTTCACGTCGCGCAGGCTCCTTGATTGTTTTTTGGATGTGAAACAACGGAGATCAATTTATTTGCCTTTGCCTTTTGTCACACACATGTGCCTTTATGGTCAACAGAGGCGTGGGATCCCCTTTCCGGTACGTGTGTCGGTGTGTGATTGAGGAATAAGTTCAAGAAAGTCACTTTCTTTTACCAACAATGGAATATTTTATAGATAGTAGTCCAAATTACACTGGATAATAATCGAGCATGCAACAAAACGCCACGGCACGATAGTGGTAAAAAACGACTCGGTAAAAAACAAGGGAAAAAACACTTTGGAAAAAGAAGACTATAAATATAACAAAGCAAATATTCCGGATATAATGAGTAGGGACAACAGTAACACAGCACAAAAATTGTAAGCCAGATCAAGGTTTAACCAAAGGCGAAAACTTTATTCAGTTAACCCACAGTCAGTGGCAAAACAATTTTCACGGCTTTCCTGTTTGATGAGGCGTCGTAGTCGCAGTGTTCATCGTTAGCGGCGGCCGTACAATATGACGAGAAACGATGAGTTGATCGCGGGCTCAGTGAAAAACAAGACACTTTCCCAGAGCGAGCGGCCGCGAGAGTTGCTCGAGAGACTACATCCCCCCAGGGTGCACTGCGCGGGCGTGCTCCGATTTGCCTTTTTGTACTCTCAGCTGGTGGCTGCGCTGCGGCCCATGATCAAAGACGCGCGCTTACCGGTCGCTGCCCCGGAGCGTCATGTCGAAGCATTTTCGGAGGAGCGGGGAGATCACGTAACTTGCGCTCTATATGTGAGGCAGCTTGTGGCACTCTGGCAATTTTCGCCAGTATGGACAACTGACAGCACGTAAAAGTGGCAAAATGTAGCAGCGCAGTGGAGAGATTTGATAGGGTTTGGTATATTCAGTTTATTCCTTTAGGCACTGACATATGATGGAGAAATTTGAGTATGTAAAAGGGTCGAAGTGTATTCACGTTTTGGAGTTAATTTGTATAGAGTATGATTTACTCTCCATGTTTTACAACAGGTCCTAGTATGGGAAACTGTTGGTTTTTAAAAGCGGAAATTCTATTTGCATACTGCAGTTGATTCGAGTGAGGATCGGTTCAAGTAGCCCAATGCTGCTCATTTACCCCAAAAGGCTTCGCGGTGACTAGGTAAAAGCAGTGCAGTGTGTTTTGTGACAATTGTTAAATATCTAGAAATTGATCAATTCCTCGCGTTCTTTTTACCCCATTATGAGCCGATGTTAGTTCGTAAAACGCGATGTGTAGTCGCACACTGAAATTAGTATTGATGGGAATTGGCTTGTTCATTTAGTTTTGTGACTTGACTTTGTATGGGAACTGTCCCTTTGTAAAACTGGACAACTGGCGAGAGGAGAGCGGTCAGTTCCTAAAATCAACAAGGTGCATTCACACACTGATGTTGAAATAAATAGTGATGCAACTATTCAGCTTATTACTTTACAAATGGTCTAGCGTGGAAGCCTGTCAGTACATAAAAATTGTGAATGGCGTGCAGACTATGCAGCGACTTAATTAACCAGCTTGTTCTTTCCAACCGTGTCCTGTATGGGCATTCTTAAGTAATAACGGCGAAAACTAGGTGCACAGCGCAGTATACTTAAAAGGCATTCATTTATGCACATGGTCTGTTTACAGCTTCACAGTATACACGGGCATTGTAAAGCTGTAAACATACTATGTGCATAAATGAATGAATATATGATAATTGACGAAATTTATTTGATAGAGAATGAATTGAATTTTTTACAATTTCCTGTAGAATTATCAATTGTCCATGCATAAATGTCGCGAAGTTCAATCGCGCTGTGCAGTATATTTCGTGAGAATTCTTTTTTGCCTCTTACACGAGTAGGGCAACTGTCAGTGCCTTAAAGGAAAAACTACAAATTTTAGACTGACACAGCAGTTATTTTGGCTGGGAATCGAATACTTCACTTTGTATAACCTCCGTCGGCACATACAAATGGCGGAATCTGATCGCGAACTGCTGGTGATATTTGAATCGTTCGACCACCTTCACCGCCAGCAGTGCGGTTGAACTACAACCCTCACATCCTGAACCCTTTTACCTCCAGACCGAGCAGGTTTAATGCTTCACCTTGCGCATGCGCCTCCGGGCAGACCCGGTCCCCCTGGTGGCACCACTACTACTAGACTGCGCCCCATCCTCATCGTCTAAGACGTCGCTGATCTTTAAGAAGGAGCGGACGTGCTCCATCACATAAGGGTTGAGCTTGTCGAGCTGAGTCGGTCCATTGGAGCCATATTCTTGCCCGGATTGAGGGTAGTTGCACACCAATTTTCTCTTCACGATGCCGGCCAGCTGCCAGAACTGCCAGAAAAAGAAACCGCGTTCAATTCTCAGTTACACAACCGTCGGTAGCTGAGCTTCACAACACAGACTCAAAGTTTCAAGATGAGAACCAGCTGATAAAGGAGAAACTCATTTACACAATGCTCTGTTAACGAAATAGTAAAATAAACAATCGGGATATGCTCCGGCTGCAAACTAAAAGATTTAGGCGTTAGATAAATGTACGCTGAGAGAGAGAGACAAACATTTATTCAAAGCAGGTGTGAAATATTCAGCCTTAGGTGGGAAGCCGTGGATACGAGCCATCGCCCGAGTCTGGTTGACAAGACTACGCTGATCATCCAGGCTGCGGCTTGATATTATGCATTTTCGGCTGGAGCCTTGCTATCACGAGGGCAAGGCAGATAGGTTTAGATTGGCAGATTCATAGAAGCGTTTTACTCCGTATGCGTGGTATGATGTAAAACCTTGTGAGATTCAGTTATCCTTGAAAACATTTACACGCAGCAGCTGCTGTCGCTTCAACTTGGCTGGCTTCCACTACTCAGCAACATGCTAGTAAGGCTCCTCTTTGTTCCATAAAAGAAAGGTTAATAGCGCAACAAAAAGGCACTCACAAATAGACACACAGAACAGGCGCTGATTCCAACTTCTTTCTCGGAATACCACATACAAGCTTCAACATCCAAATGCTCCCACAAAGTCAGCAACATATGCATACCACATTTAGGTTTAAACTACCTAACAATATTAAACAGTCGACCTTCACAACTATACAGCAAGAGAGTAGATTCACTAATACATTTTGAACCACGTCTTTTTATATACGAGGCTTCTAGCAGCTCACGGGCAAGATTATCCCTGCTCCTGCCTAAAATCTTAATTTCTTAGAAGTTCGGTTCACATTTTGTCTTGCTTCTTGCGCTATAAACCTTTCCTTCATGTGACGATGCACCAACTAGCCCAGCAATCCGTTTTAATTGACTACTCCTCTTAGTTCAATGGTCTCGGCAGCCTGTCTGTCAGGAGTTCTACACACAAGGATGCGGGATTGAATCCAAACTGCGGCGTCGGCTTTTCAATGAAGACGAAAAGCAAGTCGTGTTTTGTGCTATGTCAGTACAAGCCAAAGAGCCCCATGTGGTCGAAAATTACTGGCATGGAGTCAGCCACAGACTCATACGTATCCTAACTTCTACCACAAATATCTTTTCTTTCCCACCCTCTACCCAGATAAATGTCCCAGCTGCACTACCAATGCCAACAATGGAGAGTTGTACTATATCATTCAGTTTGGGCCTGTACAATACCACACGGCAACGTTTCGCCTAAAAATCTCCCCCCGCCGTTCTCCAGGGCACACGCCTCGGCCAGCACTGTGCCAACCAATACGCCGCCTAATCAAGCGGGCTGAACAAACCGCGGTGGCGAACGGCACTGGATTCAATCTTTTCCTGAGGCCTCTCCCTCCAGCATCAATCCGCCGACCTGCGCCAGCTTCTCTAGAGAGGCTGGAGGAAAGCGGTGGCACATATGGTCCTAGAAAAAGCGCCCACTCCAGGAGACAACCGCAGTAAAGGCATTGCTCGTAAACGGCGGCCTTCTTCAAAACCTGAGTCACTTTGGGACATTCATTCCTCATAAACAACAAATTTGTAGGTAGGATGTGGTCTCTGCCTTTAGCGGAGTGGAATATATGTACCTCGCATATACCTAGGAACTAGGTTAATGAAGGAGCGGTGAGATGAAACTTCATGAAGACCACGACGCTCACTTCAATGTGAAATATATCTAGGTTAAATGAAGGAGCGGTGAGAAACTTCATGAAGAGACGACCTTCACTGTAACGTGAACGGTCGTCCGACACAAATAACTATATATGTCAGGTGACAAATTATTGTGTCGTGAAGAACTAACAAGATTCCATCTACCAGGTGGTCTATCAGTGCGACTAGGGGTGAGCGGAGACCGCATATGTTCAAATTTCTCGAAATTATTATGCATTACCGCGGGGGTATGAGCAAGAATATCACCCTTAAGGTTATCAGTATAAGCAGCAGGTGTCCTGGCAGCAACTGCACAGTGGCTTTTTCCTGAATCCCTACAAAAGTTCCTTTTATATTCAGGCTGCTTTTCTCCTGAATGCAGAAGTTATAGTGCATGGAAAGCAGATGTTAAACACAAAGACTGAGTCATTGCTCCACATTAAGCTGAGGAAGGCGCTGCACCTTACCAACACAATGCACAGGGACGCTGTGGTGCCCAGTTCGGACTCCTGCCTGAGATTTGGAAGCCATCGAAAGTAGTACTCTTGCCCTACTTGCGTGGCCCAGGCGAGGCAACACAATAAGTTAAAGAAATTTTTTGAAGTGATGGACATTATTCTTTTTAATACCTCACATATTTATCGAGCTCATTTCGGCCACAACATTCATTACTCGATATCTCACACTGTTATCGCTGCTTTGCTACCTCAGGCCAGCTGTGCTGTTAATCTTCAATAGACGAAATGCTAGGTGAATTTCATATAGCGTTCTGAGAACTAGGCCACCTATATTGGCTCGGTCAGTGAAACGAAACCGCTGCCCTGCGTTGGGTAACGTCGGCTGCATTCCGCGTGAAAAACAGTCTGAATGGAATGTTGGCTGTGCGAATATGTGAGGATAATACAATGCGCGTGGGGACCAAGTTAGAATCAGCCATAGGTGTATTATTTATTTGAGTGCGAATGCTAAATTGCACCAAATGTAGTGCGATATATATTGCGTAAATGCGCCAACTTGTTTAAAGCTTTCGCTTTTCTCGTTCATTTTCCACAAACGATTACAGTTGTTACAATACGTACTAGATTATTTATTATGCTCAACCAAGCGATGAGCGAACATAGCGTGTTTATTAAGTCTCCGTTAGAGCCTATTCGCTCATCGGATGTACGCATACTGAAAAGTACTTTTTTTTTTCTGCCGGCGTATGCCGTGCTGCTCAAAAGTGTATATTATTGCAATAGCAATTCGGACCACATACTCTGAGTATGCTCCAAATACAGACCTTGATCGGTCAATCTGGATATTACAGTGCACTGAAAATAATGATGCACTGCTTATCCTTCTGTATTTATTCAGAGCATTTTTCGCCGTGAGTTTTTGACGTTCGCCGTGCACTTGCGGCAAGCTACCACTCGCTGTTTCCCTCTACTGTTCAACCGCGCCGGAATGTCGTGCATGCTTTAAAGCGCATTTCTGATGTAATAAAAGCAAAGTAAATAAATTGATGTCTGAGCTTTCTGTTTCAATAGAGCACCAGCAATATTTTTACGCTTATAGCTGTAGCGAGTCTAGCGACATCAACAATAAATTCAAAATCTAAGTGTGGGTGTCAAATACCAGTTGACAAAATGAAAATACACAAGTTAGCCCAGTTTCTGGTCTCCTGCATGGTCACAAGCAGGACGTTAAATGCGAAGTCAGGATAACCGATGGTTGTTGAGGTAAGGGACTGGGCTCCAAGACCATCAAAGGTAACAGAAGCAGCAAAAAACTCGATGGGCTGGTGAGTTTAGGCAGCTTGCGGGGTTATACTTTGAAAGCAGCAACGTAATACTGGGTCTGTTTTCGTTTGTGGGGTTTAACGTCCCAAAGCGACTCAGTCTATAAGAGAAGATTGAGTGGAAGACTCCAGAAATTTCGACCACCTGGGGTTCTTTAACATGCACTGACGACGCACAGCCGTAATACCAGGTCTACTGGGAGATATGGCGTGTTGTGTTCTGTTGTATGGCAAATAGGTACCTCAGGCAATCATGCGCCCAGCGAAGGGTTTGAATATAAACAATAAACAGATTTTATAGCTTGTTTAAATGGCTTTTTCTTTAAAGGATGAGAAACGTGGGAAATATCCATGAGTGGTTTTTCCTGCAAGTGCATCACTCCCTTGTCGTGGCGGAGGGGCTTGCGAAACTCGATGAAGTCGCGAGCTCTGCTGTGTAGGGCCATCCCAAATAGACAAGTCACGGCAAAGAGTTCTGACAAAATGTGATTCACTGGACAAGGTAATGGCAACCCACTCCAGTATTTCCTGCCAAGAAAACCCTATGGCCAATCACAATACCATTAATAATATGGCGCCGGAAGATGAGCCCCCCAGGTTGGAAGGCGTCCCACATGTTACTGGGGATGAACAAAGGGCGATTCCTAGTAGCTCCAGGACGAATGAAGCGGCTTGGCTAAGGCCAAAAGGACGCTCAGCTGTGGATGTGTCGGGAAGCGACCGGAAAGTCCGATGTTGGAAGGAGATATATCACATAGCAACATGGAATGTAAGACCTATGACGCAAGGTAAACTGGATGTCGTCAAGCGAGAAATGGAGAGATTGAACATTGATACCTTGGGTATCAGCGAGCTCAAGTGGACCGGAATGGGAGAATTTAACTCCGGCGACCATTATCTCTTTTATTGCGGGCTCGAATCCAAGAGAAGGAATGGGGTCGCTCTCATAGTAAACAGAAGAATGGGCAAATCAGTGCTAGGGTACAACCCCAAAAACGACCGAATGATTTCACTTCGGATCATAGGTCACCCTTTCAACATAACAGTTATCCAAGTCTATGCACCGACCACTACTGCTGAAGAAGCTGACGTTGAGAGATTTTATGCGGACCTACAATGCCTTTTAGACCGCACCCCATCATCAGACGTTTTTCTCATGGGAGACTGGAATGCTAAGGTCGGGAGTGAAGAAATATCCGGAATTATAGGTAAGTTCGGTCTTTGCGAGCCAAATGAAGCTGGGCAGAGGCTAGTAGAGTTTTGTCAAGAAAACAGCCTGGCCATAGCGAATACTCATTTTCAACAGCACAAGAGACGCCTGTACACATGGACTTCACCGCGCGGTCTGTACAGGAAAACAGATCGATTATATTCTTTGCCGGCAGAGATGGAGAAGCGCTATACAAGCAGTAAAAACAAGGCCTGGGGCCGATTGTGGCACCGATCATCAGCTTTTTGTTGCCAAAATCAGGCTTCAATTGAGGAAAACGCAGAAAACTTGAAGGCCTTGCCGGTATGATCTAGATCGAACTCATTAGAATATGCTGTGAAAGTGAGGAATCGATTTCAAGAATTAGATCTAAATGGTAGAGAGCCTGAAGAGATGTGGACTGATGTTCGTGATATAATACAAGAAGTTGCTACTAAGGTAGTTCCAAAGCAAAAGAAATGCAAAAAAGCAAACTGGTTATCTGAAGAGGCTTTGCAAATAGCTGAGGAAAGGAGGGTGGCAAAAGTTATGGGGTAAAGAGAAAGATACAAGGTTCTCAATGCGGATTTTCAGAAAATAGCAAGGAGAGATAAGAATGCCTTCCTGAACATACAGTGCTGAGCCGTTGAGGACAACAGCCAATTAAGGAACACAAGAGCTCTGTATAAGAAAATCAAAGATATCAAAGGACGTTTCTGTGCTAAGCTGGGCGTGATAAAAGAAAAACGAGGCAGGGATCTCACTGAAGCCTCAGAGATAAAGAAGAGGTGGCAGGAATACACAGAAAAACTGTACAAGAAGTACCTGAATGTGCAAACCCAACATAAGACGGTTGTGATTACTGATCTCGAGCCGGGTATCCTGAAGAGTGAAGTTGAATGGGCCTTAGCCAGCCTTGCTAAGAATAAAGCTAGCGGAATTGATGGCATTCCAGCCGAGTTGCTTCAAAACCTGACCCATGACGCTGTTAACATTCTGCATACATTATGTCAGAAGTTTTGGACAACCCTAGTGGCCACAGGATTGGAGGAGGTCAGTTTACATCCCCATTCCAAAGAAAGGCAGTGCCAAAGATTGTTCCAACTACGGCACGATCGAGCTAATTTCGCATGCTAGCAAGGTGATGTTGAAAATCCTCCAAGGTAGGGGGCAGCAGTATGTGGATCGGGAGCTTCCGGATGTGCAAGCTGTGTTTCGCAAGGGCAGAGAAACCAGAGACCAGACTGCCAACCTTCGCTGGATCATGGAAAAAGCAAGAGAGTTCCAGAAACACGTCTACTTTTGCTTTAATGATTATGCGGAAGCGTTTGACTGCGTAGATCACAGCAGATTGTGGCAAGCTGTCCAAGAGATGAGAGTTCCAATTCACCTCATCTGTCTCCTCAGGAACCTGTATGAAGGGCAAGAGGCCGCAGTCAGAACTGGGCATGGTCTTGCTGATTGGTTTCCGATTGAGAAAGGAGTGAGACAGGGCTGCATACTGTCGCCCTGCCTATTTAACCTATATGCTGAGTGCATCATGAGGAAGGCCGGTCTGGACAAGTCTTCAGCTGGAATGAAGATTGCTGGGAAACGTATCAACAACCTTAGATATGCGGATGATACCACTTGAATGGCAAAAAGTGAAGTGGAACTCAAGCGACTTCTGATGCGCGTACAAGAAGAGAGTGAGAAGTTTGGGCTTAAACTGAACATTAAAAAGTCAAAGATCATGGCGTCTTGCCCTATGAAGTCCTGGAGCATCAATGAACAAGAAGTGGAAGCTGTGACAGATTTCCTGTTCTTGGGCTCCAAGATTACCTCGGAAGGAGACTGCAGCCACTAAATTAGGGGACGCCTGCTTCTGGGAAAGAGAGCAATGGTTAGACTTGACCGCCTAGTAAAGAGCAGAGACATTAGTCTGCCAACCAAGATCCGTAAAACTCGTGCTATGGTCTTTCCAGTTGTGATGTATGGATGCGAGAGTTGGACTGTGAAAAAGGCTGACCGCCGAAGCATTGACGCGTTTGAATTTTGGTGCTGGCGAAGACTCTTGAGAGTTCCTTGGACGGCCAGAAGATCCAATCAGTCGATAATGTCGACCATAAACCCTGACTTCTCAGCAGAGGGTCAAATTCTAAAGTTAAAGCTCAGCTACTTTGGTCATTTGAGGAGAAGGGAGGAGTCGCTGGAGAAAGATTTGATGTTGGGAAAGGTTGAGGGTCGCCGGAGAAGGGGTAGGCAGCGAACGCGATGGTTAGATGGCATCCTCGAGGCATTTCAGATGAAGTTATGTGATGTTAGGAAGATGGTGAGAGACCGGAAAGCGTGGCGTGACATGGTCCATAGGGTCGCGAAGAGTCGGACACGACTGAACTGAACTGAGTACTTATGTTACTATAGGGATGCCCACTGGAGATTCTCTGCGCTCCAATAATAGGCATTCCGGAAAAGGACTGCAGCGTTAATTGCAAAGCTTTCTGAAAAAGTGTGATTTAAAAGTAATTATCTTCTAAGGGCGGGTATAAAGTTGAAAATGAGACAAGAAAAGATTTATCTTTTTCATGATCCTTCGTTTAACACTTTAATCGCGAAGAAAACTTCCATGGCCGTGCTCGAGTGTGAGCTTACTTGCGACAGCTGCTGTCGCATACCGTTCCACCTCCACAATCGTCACATGCACAAAGATGCACCGTTTAATTGGACTACTGACTGCGACTCTGCCTTCCGCCACTTCAAATTCCTTCTGACACCAGGACCTATCCGTCATCACTTCTGTCCTTCTGCCCCTATCGAAGTTCACACCGACGCTAGTGGCGTGGGCGTTGGCGCAGTGCTCATCCAGCGTAATGGCACCGATCAGCACGTGATAGCTTATGCTAGCCGTTCGTTGAGCAAGGCGGAGCGTAACTACACCGTTACTGAACAAGAGTGCCTCGCAGTGGTTTTTGCGGTGCAATGATTTCGTTCCTACCTATATGAAAATGTTTTTACCATCGTCACTGACCACCATTCGCTCTTTTGGCTCGTAAATCTTCATGACCCTTGCGGCCAGTTCGCTCGATGGGCATTGCGGTTGCAACAATTTACTTTCACTGTGGCATGCAAAAGCGGCCGTCAACATGCTGACGCTGACTGTGTCACACTTGCCACTTTCGTCATCTGGTAGTGATAGACAACTTTGATGACTACCTGGCGCCTATCTCGGCAACGTTTCCTAACCTTCAACTGTTCCAGACAGAACAACGCAACGATCAGATTTTGACACCGCTCTTTTCTGACGCTCATGATTCAACATGTGCGCGTTTCTGCGTTCGTGCCGGCTGCTTTACAAGAATAATTTCAACCCCGGAGGTGCACGCTTTCTTCTCGTCGTGCCGGAAAGCCTCCGCATTCCCGTTCTTGAAATGATGCACGACGATACCACGTCGGGCCACTTGGGTGTCGCCCGGATCCTTCATCGCACACAGGAACGCATTTACTGGCCGAAAATGCGTCAAGCCATGCAGCGCTATGTAGCTAGTTGTGTCAAGTGCCAGCAGTACAAGCTCCCTACTTCCCGTCCACCGGGACCGCTGCACCTTATTGCGCCTCCGACCGCACCCTTTGAGCAGGTGGGCATCGACCTCTTGAGTCCTTTTCCGCGATCTTCGAACGATAACCGGTGGATAGTGGTATGTGTTGACCGTCTCACTCAATATTCAGAAACAGCCGCAATACCCTCAGCCACTGCTTACGAAGTATCCCTATTTATTCTGCGATTTCTCGTCCTGCGCCATGGCCCTCCTCGAGTTCTGATCAGTTACCGTGGGCGCCAATTTACCGCTGAAGTTATCGAAGAATTCCGTCTATGCACCTGCGATTACCGTCGTACAATGCCGTATCACCCGCAATCGAATGAACTTGTTGAACAGACCAACCGCGCTCTGACCACTATGTTGGCGATGTACGTGTACTTTGATCACAAGAACTGGGATGACATCCTCCCTTTCATCACATACGCGTATAACACTACACAGCATGGGACAGCTGGCTGCAGTCCGTTTTACCTCCTGTATGCTCGAGCTCCCCGCAGCTGTCTTGACACCATCCTTCCTTCTTCCTTCCACGACGAGCCTTCTATCGCCACCACGTTATGTCGAGCCGAAGAAGCTCGCCGTGTTGCCCGCCTCCGCATCCTGGACTCACAGGAACGTTCGAAGGAGCGTTATGACAACCGACGCCCACATGTCTATTATGTGCCCGGTAATTTAGTGTTGCTGTGGACGCCGCTGCGCAAGCATGGTTTAGCCCAGAAGCTGCTGTTTCGCTATAGCGGCCGTTTTGTCGTTTTGGAGCGCCTGAGTGGCATTTACTATGCAACTTCACGCCGCACCGAAAGTAGCCGATGCTCACGCCGAGTCCAGGTAGTGCATGTGGCTCGGCTAAAAAGTTTTCATCCCCGGCACCTTCCTTATACTGCTTGCCCTGGGGGGAAGTGTCACGTGCTTCGGGGCGTCAGAAAGAAAGAAGAGGCTGGGGAGAAGAAGAAACAGAGGCCACAGTGGTGTGTGCTGGTGTTCCTTCGGGGACTCGCAGCGCTTTAGACGATAAACACCCCCGTTACGTACTGAGTTCGTAACTATATATATACCGGGTGTCACAACTAACATGAACCAAGGGTTACAAAATAAATAATGTATTTGAGGTAGGTCAGTGAAACCTGTTGCATATAACTGCCAGCCACCTTGCGCACTACAGGCAATTTTTTGTTACCCATTTACTTAATTGGCTAATTATATTAATTTTTCTAATTTATTAAAGATAGGAAATTTGGAGAGCGCCTTCAGAAACCCACATTCGAGTCATTGCGATAACGAAAGCATCACGCTTATCATTTTTCCGGGCTCAGAAGAAAGCCCGCGAAATACAATTAAAACCATGTGACTAGCCCATTCGCGCGACACGATTGTGGTGCTCTCATCGTGGTTTGAGTGAACAAAATCCTCTGCGGCCGTGTCTCCTCGGCTCCATTAAAGCGGCAGGCCGATATGCCTGCGATGGCTTCTTCGCCCGCGTCAGACAGCCAGCCCATGTGACGGTGCAAGTAGCAGCGACCGCGGCGAGATTTTGCATCAATTTCTCTCCCATCAGCGAACGTTACGGCAAACGGAGGAGCGATAAGGTATCAGCCACTGAATCTGCGCGTACAGGCTTGGGTAAAGGCGCAAGATGACATCATGTATGTGACTCGACTCAGTTCGCGCTCGAACCTTCCTTTGCTGGTACTTTATCGCCATCCGCCTCTCGTGACGTAGGATGCTGGGATGTGCAGGCTTTGCCAAGATCTCGGTGGCGACGGGTGAGCTCGAGCTCGCTCCAACCATCGCCAACATTTCAGCCTGCCGCTGCAATGGTACCATCGGGTCACGGCCGCAGCTGATTTCGTTTTCTCAAACCACGACTGAGAGCACCACAATCGTGGCGCTCAAATGGGCTAGTCACGTGATATTATTTGCATTCCACGGGCTTTCTTTTGAGCCTGGAAAAAGATAAACGTGAGACTTTCTTTATCGTAATTAATGGAATGGGGGTTTCTGAAGGGGCTCTAAAACTTCCCAATTGACATTTTTGTTAGTTATATGACGTTTTATGGCGCAAGAGCAACTATGGCTATATTGCGCCAAACACAAGGTTAGATGATTTTTTCATGTGAAGTGCTTAAGAGTTATGGCTCTATATTAGATTTAAAACATTGGCTTCCTAAAGAAATGTACAACCTAGAGAGAAATCGACGAATGCTTGTTCCCCTAAAAGCAATGCAGGATGAAATGGAATGTGTTCATTATAAAATACACTAAAATATTTTTCCCGAGATTCTCAAGTTGCATGCATGAGATTAAAATGTGATTGACTGTGAGCTTATCTCCGCAGAATTCACACACTGGTTTGTCTTTATTTGTGAAGAGGAAATTATGAGTGCTGTGTGTGTGTCCTATGCGTAGACGGCATAAAATAACCTCATAACCTCAAAAAAACTTTCCTGATGTCCGCACGATTTCCATTCCACTAAGAAGGCCTTTACAAAATGTAGCTTGTTCTTTTCTTCATTTTCCCAATCAGCTTACCATCTAACTCTTAGTTTCCGGTGCACCAACTGTATACAATCCCTGTGTGGTATGTTCTCACATTTTATTTCTCTGGATCCTGCTTGTGCAGCACATGCGTCTTCCCTCTCATTACCCTCAATCCCAACATGACTGGGGACCCAGCAGAATGTTATATTATGTTTTTGGGACGCTATCAGTACTATCGTGTGCATTATGTTGCCAATAAGTGGTTTAACTGCATTTTTAGAGTTTAATGCTGTGAGGACACTTAAAACGTCAGTGGAAATGATGCTATTTTAATGTTTTCATTTCGTATTTCTTTTTTTACAGCATTAACAATAGGATAGCACTCTGTAGTGAAAACTGATGTATAAAGAGGTAGCCTGGTTATTGCTTCTGTGCCATCTTGTACTACTGCACTTCCAACACAGTTACTTGTTCTTGAACCATCTGTGTAAAATACAATGTAATTCGTATATTTTTCTTTTAGTGCCAGGAATTCCTGCAATATGTGTTCATGTGGAGTGTGCGTTTTTTGAAGCTGTGTTAGCGTGAGGTCAACAACTGCAGGGAGACTGTACCACGGAGGAAGTGGTTCATGTCTTGGAGCAATACAATCAGTTTTATTCAATACGCCCAGCTCTCGGCCTTTTTCTTCGAAGCGCAAGCACAAAGGCTTAATTGCTTGAGGCTTGTTGTTGAGTATTCGGGAAGGGCATTTCGTGACAGTAGAGTAACAGAGATGTTTAGGCATAGAACGGATTTTGACGACGTATGTGCAAGCAAGTGCAGCTCATCGATCTTTTAAAGCAGCTTCATTAGTTTCCACATAGAGGCTAGCTACTGGAGAAGTTCTATAAGCACCGGATAATAAACGTAAACCAAGATTGTGAACTGAATCTAGCCATTTTAATTAGAGTGGCCTGGCCGAGCCGTATACTACTGAGCCATAGTAGAGCGTATAGAGAACGGTAAATATGTAAAAGACATGCCCTATCGGACCCCCAGCGTTTTCTTGGTAGTACTTTCATCACATTGAGGGCTTGGGATGCTTTTTTCTTTAAGTTGTTTATGTGTGGAAGAAAGCTTAGTTTTTTGTCAAAGATGACACCTAAAAATTTATGTTCATGTTTAACGGGCAATGGATTCTGGTTCAGGTGAAGTGTAGGGTTGCTTTGGAATCCTCGTCTGAGCGAGAATAAAACAGCTACCGTTTTTTGTGCAGAGAACTTCAATCCGTTGTTGTCTGCCCACGTGGACGTTTTGTTTACAGTGATTTGTATTTGTCCCTCGCAAATTGACAAGTTGGAGGACGTGTATGCTATTTCGACATCATCCACATAAAGAGAATACATTATGGACCTTGGGATCACTTTTGCTAAGGAATTTATCTCTATTATGAAGAGTGTGGTGCTTAAAACACAGCCCTGGGGAACGCAGTTTTCCTGCACAAAGTTAGTTGAAAAAGCTGAGTCTAAGCGGACTTTGAATGTACGGTTGGTTAGGAAGTTACTCAAGCAGCTTAGCATTCTGCCACGGATACCTAGCTGGGCTAGATCACGCAGGATGCCAAACCTCCACGTTGTATTGTAGGCCTTCTCCAGGTCGAAGAAGACCCCGATGCAATGCTGTTTGTGGATGAACGCTTCAAGAATTGTGTTACCAACTCGGATCAGGGGATCAATTGTAGAAGATGACTTTTTAAACCCTCACTGATGTATATTTAGTAGTTTCCGGGACTGGAGAACGAAAGTGAGTCGGATGTTTATTATACTTTCAAAGTATTTTGCGATACAGCTGGTCAAGCCTATTGGCCTGTAACTGGCAGGCTTTGTAGGGGGCTTTCCTGGTTTTGAAAACGATACTATTACTGCTTTTTTCCACGCCTCAGATATTATTCCAGTGTCCCAAATTTTATTTAAAAATTTCACCAGGGCCTCTATGGCAGCTTCAGAGGCGTACAAGCATAGCATAGTGTATGTTGTCTAGGCCTGGTGCTGTTTTTTTTACCGCAGCATAAAATTGTATTTAGCTCTTATAATGTGATTGGCCTGTTATATTCTTCATTTGTGCCTGTACGAAAGGGTAGTTTTTGTTTCTCGGTTATTGCCTTGTGTTTTTGAAATATGTCTGTATAGTTTGAAGAGCTCGAAACTTGAAGAGCTCGAAGAAATCCTCGCCCAAAATATTCGCCTGTTCTTTGAGTGTTGTTTGTGTTCCAGGTGTCGTGAACATTGGAAGATTAAATGGGGTACAATCGCCGGTGAACTTTCGAACCTGTTCCCACATTTTCTTTGCAGGGATTGAGCTGTTAATGGATGATATATAATTATGCCAAGAGGTTTTCTTGACATTTCGCCGGACGTATCCCGTTCTGACTCTTGCCTTTTTAAAGCTTATCAAGTTCTCTGCTGTTGGGTATCGACTGAGGATGCCCCAACCTTTGTTCTGTTTCTTTTTTTCTGCTTTGCACTCCTCCGTCCATCATATTTTGTGCTTTCTCCTTGCGTATACGGATGGTTGCGGGATTGCTAATAAGGCTGCTGATATTATGCATGTCAAGAACCTTTAATTTATTTCGTCTGTAGTTAATTCTTTAGAGTACTATTTTTCAAATGTGGCATTTGATTTAAAAACTGACTGATCAGCGAGGTGAAGCTTCCAACGACCTGGCCTTGATGGGATGATGGGTATAGAGGATGATAGCTTTAAAATATCGGGTAAATGGTCACTCCCCCTAGGCTAATCTAAAACATCCTAGTTAAAATCATTAAAAATGAATGATGATGAAATAGCTACATCAAGGCAGCTCATGCTGCCTGAGCTGGGGTAGAAATATGTCGGCTTTCCAGTGTTCAATAGACATATGTTATTAGACAAAATAAAATCTATAAGTTGCCCTCTCGTGTCGGTTCGTTCACTCCCCCAAAAGGAAGAGTGTCCAATAAAATCCCCAGATACCACGAATGGCTCCGGTAACTGTTGTATGAGTTTTTCTAGGTCATTTACTGTAAAGGTTAGGTGTGGCAGTAAGTACACAGAACATTTTATTATTGTTTTGTGGCTGGTTATGTCAACTGCCACTGCTTCAAACATAGTTTTCAGTGGTACTTCTGTGGCAGGGACGTCGCTTTGTAATATGATCGCAAAGCCTCCTGAGAGTCTGTTTGCTGTTCTCGGTCTCTTCGGAAGTTTTTATATTTCTTAAGGATATTTGTGTTCTTTGGACCAAGGTTTGTCCCTTGGAGGCACAAAGCTGTAGGTGCCATTAATGTAAGTATATCTGTGATGTCTGTATAATTTCGCAGTAAACCCCTTCAATTCCATTGTACTGTGTAGGCGATATTGTGGTGTATTGGGGAATAAAAGTTATTTAGGTTCGGGTGGACTTACACTCGGTTTTCCATCTTTTTCCAACAAGTTCCGCCTCCCCTGCAACATAACCGTTTTGGGGTGACGTCCATTGCCTCACTGGAGGCGCTGGAGGCCTGCGGCGATGCTACGGACGAACTATCTAGGAGCCTCCCTCTGGATTGGGAAACCTTGTGGGTTCCCGACTCAGAGGTTGGCGACCCTCTTTCAAAGCTGGCAGAGGAGCATTGGCTGCATCTGCCTGGGGTGGCATGGATGGCCCTTCCATAGGTTCCAAAGACGCCTTGGTAGGTGCCAGGTTGCGGTCTGGCGCTCCGCCCCTGCGCGCCATGCCCGTGTAGTATGTCTTAGCGGTGAAGATGAATGGATTGTTTTTTCTAGCCGTTTTCTTGCCTCAGTGAACGATATGTTTTCTTTTGCCTTTATCGTTGTAATTTCTTTTTCTTTCTTCCAGGCTGGACAAGATCGCTAATATGATGGATGTTCTCCTTCACAGTTGGCGCAGTGTGGCACTGGAGCATCACAGCCTTCCGCAAGGTGTTCTTTAGAAGCACATTTAGCACAAGTTTTTTGTCCACGACAGCTTTGTCATCCATGACCTTATTTCTGACAGTTGAAGCATCTTCGGGGATTTGGTATGTATGGAATAACCTCGACTTTAAGGTATACTACTTCAATTGCCTCTGGCAGTGAGCTTGGAATTGAAGGTCAAGATCAGATGCTTTGTTGCGATTTCTCTGTTGTCCTTTCTAATTTTGATTCTATGAACATTCATGTCATTTTGGTCAGTGAGACCACCTAGCATTTCTTTTTCAGTTATGTGAAGGAAGTCAGAATCAGATATTACTCCTCGAACGGTGTTTAGAGATTTATGTGGGGTCACGGTCACCGGGACATCCCCAAAAGATTGGATGTCGGATAGTTTCTCTTGTTGATCTTCATGGCATAGCTCCAGAAGCAGGTCTCCATTTGCTGTTTTAGACACTTTATACTTTGGGCTCTACTTGAGAACAACGCAGAGGGGCTATGAAGAGAAAAATGGTAGGGGTAATTAAGAGATAGGAAGCGTGCAGAGTGGGCCAGAGAAATAACTCGTTACCGACATTCTAGCGGAAATTAAGAAGGAGAAATAGACATGGGCAGGACATGTAGTGCAAAGAGAGGATAACCGATGGTCGCTTAGGGTAACGAACTGGATTCCAATGAAAGGAAAGCGTAGCAAGGGGCGGCAGAAAGTTAGGTGGGCGGATGAGGTTAAGTTAGCAGGCGTCAAGTGGATGCAGCTAGCACAGAACCGGGTTAATTGGAGAAATATGAGAGAGGCCTTCGCCCTGCAGTGGGTATAGTCAGGTTGATGATGATGATGATGATACTTTGGGCCTATGGCATTTGTTGAAAAATTTTATATTAAAAATGGGGACAATGTTCGGGCTGGTTTTTCTTCAAGTTTGGAGTGAATGACAGAACTTAGCACAGCTTTTCTTTGGTTTTCTAAGGAATTCTGCTGTAACTTCGGTCCGCCTCCGTTTGTCGGGGCGATCAGGTTTAGAGAATTTCGAAGCTATAACGGTAAGTTTGTTGTTCGGCCAGGGTGGCGGCCACCCACCATGGAGTCGAACGAGGGGACAGAGCGTGAACGTGCAAGGCAGTCCTGCCCACGTCAGCCGTACATCCCGATTATACCCAAATATGGCGTAACGCAGGGTGGTTAGCACAGGGGTACCCTATCCGCCAGGAAAAATGGTAAAAGCAGGAAAGGAAGAGGAGACAGGATAGTTGTAAGATAGAAGATAGAAAAGCTAAAGATGTAGGAGAGGATAGGAAAGGGCTACTCCGGTTTCCCCCGGTTGGGTCAGGCTGGAGGTGCCGTCTATGGGAAGCGTGGGCCAAAGTGGCGGGTTGCCTCTGCCAAGGGGCCTTAAAGGTCCAAACACTCGGCATCGGCTCAACCACCAGAATCCCTTTTTCCGTACACACGACGATATCACGCACGGCTAAGCGTGGGTGCTCGGGGTCTGTGGTGTCGCACAAAACACACAAACATCTGCTTTAACAGGTCTCCCTGCGGGGAATTAACATTTTTGGTTTAAGGTGAATATTTAGTAAAATAAAAAAATTAACGTAATTAGCAAATTAAGTAATTGCAAAACAAAAAATTTGTCTGCAGGCTAGTTTCTCTTGTTTCCGGGCTAGTAGCCCTAATATTCCAATACGACAATCATCCGATGTTTTTGGGAAGATAAACCCCGCACATTCTATAGCGTACACGTACCTCAAACCAAAAGTAAGCATGCCAAACTTTATATATATATATATATATATATATATATATATATATATATATATATATATATATATATATATATATATATATATATATATATATATATATATATATATATAATGTGCAGATAGTTGAAAGGGAAATTAAGGGCTCGTTATTGCCGAGTTAATACCAAATATCAACAACCAAACAAAAATCCCCCCAATTTCCCTGGGAGGATTTTACCTAATATTTATACCATTTACCTAGTATATTTATATATATATATATATATATATATATATATATATATATATATATATATATAGAGAGAGAGAGAGAGAGAGTTAAAGCAGCTGACAGTCTACGAGTCTAAGGCAAACTTGGGGGATTTTGTTTTATGTTTGGTTGTTGGTATTTCGTAATATCTCGGTAATAACGAGCTCTTAATTTCCCTTTCAATTATCTGCACGATATATATATATATATATATATATATATATATATATATATATATATATATATATATATATATATATATATATATATATATATATATATATATATATATTCGCCTGCTTATTTTTGGTTTGAGGTACGTGTACGCTATATAATGTACGGGGTTTATCTTTCCAAAAAACATCGAATGGTTTTCATATTGGAATATCAGGGCTAAAGCCTTTAATGACTCATACTGCCTGTGTTCGGTTATGCTATAGCTGTCAATCATCCTGAGAGCCAGCCACGCCGGGTATGCGTGAGAAACGTATCTTAGTTCTCTGCGTCTATAGCCATGCCAGCGTCGTTGCCATGGGGTCCGCCGCCGCTAGTTAGTGCTAGTGCCCGATAATGAAGGTGGTAGTTGATGAGGAGGAAAGTGATGATCATAACGAGAGATGACTAACTATGACGTCACCAGGCGATTCACGCATATACCAAGATGACCCAGCCAGGCGCCCATGCGCCGTTCCAGGCGTCCGTGCGGCGCTTTCACTTGCCGCTTCCTCGAACGCCGCACTCCACAGTATACAGAAGCAGACGCAGTACAGCAGGTATCAGCGGCGTTTCAAATTGGTTTACAAGAAATAAAAGGCGCAGTATCTGTCACAATTATCCGCAAATGCTCCGCGGATTCCTAAACCGAGGCGTAAGGAAAAGGGGAAGGTGGTAGGGAAAGAAGAGCCGCTGTATTGGAGGGCTGCGGACCAGCACGAAAAAAATGGCTACCGCCTCATTACACATTAGTGATCCAAATGGTCCCACATATTTTTGTTCATTTCTGCCTCCTGAGAATCTTTCGTGCAATGACATCGCCCTGTACACAGGCGCCTTGCACATCGCTTCTACAGAGACGGGATCGAACCCGTGTCTCTAGGCTATGCAATCGAACGCCATAACCGCTAAGCCACCTCGGTATAGGTACGAGTCGCTTCCATTCATGTCATCCTTGAGGATTTCGCCGCTAGGGGGCCGAGCAAGGCAGACGTGCCTCGCATGGGCTCCTCATTCCACAGTTTTTTCAAGAACTAAAACTGCTCTTCTGGTGCGAAAGTGGTTTCCATGGAACGCTGACACCTCGCCGTGGCTGCTCGTGAGTGCCTTGGACCTCTACTTTTTTCCGGAACTTCAAGAACTTCTACTCCGGCTGCGTGGCTACATGCCGCCTCGCTAGCCCTAACGCCATCTGCACCGGCGTAGGGCTCGCGTACGAACGCGCCTCTTCAACACCCAGATGGAGTACACCGTGAGCGGCCAGTATCTTCCCGCCGCAGAATTCAATCCGGCAGAATGGACTGAAGTCCTCAATGCTTGAAAAAGCTTGCCTGGACAGCAATCTGAGAAACCCGACGAGAGGCAGGCAAGCGAAGCTGCCTCAGCTGATGTAACGCACGCAAGCAAAGCGGCGTCCGCGGCAAGCGTTCCCTCAAATGTCCACGAGACAGCTGCGCCTCCGTACAAGGCCGCTGCCGCGGCTGCCGGTTGACGACTTCAAGATTGTGTTCCGCCCTAATGCGGGTGTCAGTCTAGTCCAATACAACGAGGGAGAACCACGGGCGGCTGTTGTCGCCGGCAGCGGATTGCAGCCTACTGTTGCCAAGGAGGACCTCATATGTACCAACCTGGTCAAGAATATTTTCACAGTGGCAACTTCTTGCGCAGACCGAGTTGCCAATTATGCCAAAATCAGACAACTCACACTTCGTGGCAGCAAACTTATGTTCCAGGCATACGTAGCTCCTCCGGACGGGGCACGGCCAGGAATCATCTACCGTGCCTGGAACGGTGAGTCGCCGCAGGACTTGCTCAGAGAACTACGCCGGGCGAATCCTCTCTTACCGATTGTCCAGGCCAGGGACATGGGGCGAACCTCGCGTTCTGTGCTCATTCACTTCAAGGCTGAAGAACTTCCGCCATCGGTGAAAATGTTTGGCGTCCTTTACGCAGTATTACCCTTCCGCCCCAAAGTGGAGGCCTGCCTGAACGGCAGGCTAATCGGCCACAGACGCGATGTGTGCCCTTTGTCGAATCGCCTCACCTGCCCAGGCTGTGGACAGAAGCACCAAGCGGACCTCCCCTGCATTCCGACGTGCGTGGTCTGTGGGGGCGCCCAGATGACGGGCGATAGGGCCTGCAAGAAACGCTACAACGCCGCTATAGTCCCTCCCGTCCACGACAGGCGCATCCGCAGCCGGAGTTCAACCTCAAGAAGGAGTCCTTCCCAAGAATCGAAGACGGCCACCATCGCAACAGGAGCAGAAGTCCTAGACGAACTGGATCCCAAAGCCGGGACACTGGGACCCAGTACCAAAAGGTGAGCTGGGCAGAGCAAGCCTCCCGCTCCACTAGAACCCCATCTGAATCAAAAGAAAATTCTAAAACTCAGGAAACTATCGAACGTCTAACTAGAGAGAATCAGGAATTAAAACAACAGTTGGCTCTGGTACTGGAACACTTAAATAAACTCACAGCACATACTCCTAAACCTCCTCCGTCCCTTACTATCGCCCTCTCCACCTCGGAGTCAGATATAGCAGACCAATCAGAGAGCGATCCCATAGAATCCTCCCCCCAGCCCGCGAAAAAGAAGAGGACACAACGGCCCGATTCAGCTGACAAGACCCCAAATGCGCATTTCAACAAATCCAAAAAGAGCACAGGGGGCTTAGACAAAAGGTTGATTTAGGCTTTACCCAAATCGCAGAACGCTTTACCAAGATAGAGAATATTCTCGACATGCTAGTTGCTCGGCTCTCCCTCTTGGACGCCCTGCCACAATCCTCCCCCTCTCAAGCGCCTTCCCAGCAATAACCCCCCCCCCCCTTGCGCCCTTGCCTCCTCCTCCCCCTCTTCACTCTGCATATGACAACGGAACTGCCGCGGGTTGCAACGGAAGAGAGACGATCTCTCGCTATACATACAGCACACTACACCTTCCCCAGATGTCATCTGCATACAAGAGCCTTTAAAGGCATGCAAGCTTCTAAGCTATCAGACTATACATTCCCATTCTACTTCCCCGTGGGTTACCACATATATCCAGAGAAATAGCGTGTATGTAGCTCACGATCTGTCCGACCTCTTTTCCGACTGCACTCGAACTCCTCCCCCATCGTAAAAGACAACTCTCATATTTCATTTTAAATATCTGTTCTCATCCTAGAGATAACCTTACTGCTGTATTTGAAGCAGTTGACGGGGCCATCCAAATAGCAGGCTCCGCTCCTATAGTAACGGGTGATTTTAATGCGCCACACGTAGACTGGGGATATAATAAGAACACTCGCAAGGGCACCAACCTATCTCAGTACATTCAGCAAAATAGGTGCTCCCTAGTCACTGACTGTGCACTAGCCACACGCATTGGCAACAGTGTCAGCAGAAATACCAGCCCAGACCTTACTTTTACTAAGAACGTCCGTCAGGCTAACTGGACTCACACGGGAATCAACCTCGGCAGCGATCATTACATCCTAACAGTTACGCTGCCGTCTGCTAGTCTACGGCCTCAGTTTCGCCTTAAACCTATTGTAGACTGGGGCAAGTTCAGCAAAATTAGAGACCAAAACCCGGCACAAGAAATTCATGACTATATAGACTGGGCTTCCAAGCTCCTACGGGATGTATCCCTCAGCGAAAAATTGGCCCCGGCAGAACATATTGGCGATCCAGTTGGCAGCAGACTACTCCACCTCTGGGAGGCCTATCAGAATTTAGAGAAACGATGGCTCAGGCAAAAATATAATCGCAAATTAAAACGGAAAATGGCGCAAACGCTCCAGCTCATCACCGAACACGCGGTCGAGCTCTCGTCACAACAATGGAATCAGTTATGTAACCGATTAGACGGCACTCTACACATGAAGAACTCGTGGTCCCTCCTCCGCCATATGCTAAACCCATGTTCCTCACGGTCAGAAAATAATAAACAAATCACCAAACTACTGCACGAGGCGCAGAAACAGGGGAAAGACATTGCGTAACCTTCCCAATGATACGCACCGTCCCTTGCATGCTTACAGCTTACGCAGGGAACTCACGCCAGTGCCACATACACGAAGAAATTATGGCCGGGCCACTCTTGACTACCGCATACCATCACTTTATAATAAACTTAAAGCACATATTGACTTTACTGCCCCGCTTAACACATTTAGACACGAATTAACAAATTTTATGATCAGGCAATAAATAAATACTGTGATGTTCATGTTCATTTCTGATATTTGATGTGTGTATAATTATTTTGATTTTGATCTCATGTACATATCCATTTTTGACTGTGTTGTGAAATCCTCTGCGAGATGCTGCCTGTAGGCCCCCAGGGCCCAGTCAAGCTGTCTCTGACAGCTCTTTCCCTGGGGGCCCCCAACTTTTAGGTTGGAAATAAAGTGGATTTGGATTTGGAAGCAGCTCTTAAAGCCACATACTTCCCCGACTTAAAGCAGGAACCATTACCGGCTTACAAAGGAACCCCCAATTCAGACTTGGACGCTCCCATCACAGAGGCGGAGGTATGGGCTGCCCTGGGTAGGCTCCGCACCACGTCCGCACCAGGTCTTGATGGAGTAACTAAAAAAGCGCTACGAAATTTAAACGCCAAATCATTAGCCTCTCTCACTAGGTACATGAATCAACACTGGGACCAGGGCACGCTGCCCCCGGAATGGAAATCAGCCAAGGTAACTTTCATACCAAAACCTAACAAACCTTTAGACCTTAAGAATCTGAGACCAATCTCTCTCACCTCCTGCACAGGTAAAGTCATGGAGCACGTAATCCTAAATCGACTTAACCGCTACATGGAGCAAAACCAGCTCTTCCCCACCACCATGCTTGGCTTCCGCGCGGGCCTGTCAACTCAAGACGTCATGTTACAACTTAAGGAGGATGTGCTCAATCCCGTTTCCCTCACATCACCAGAGCTATCCTTGCATTGGACCTGACGAAGGCCTTTGATAATGTTGCCCACTCCTCCATTTTACAATCACTGAGCAACCTAAACGTGGGCTCTCGCACGCATGACTATGTTGCTGCCTTTCTCAGCAAACCGATCCGTCTGCCTACAATTAGGCACAGTAACAACTTGCCCTTTCACGCTAGGCAGTAAGGGAACGCCCCAGGGAGCAGTTTTGTCCCCATTTCTTTTTAACATTACTCTTATCCCATTAGCGAGGGAACTTGACAAAATTCCTTCCATCTACCACTCCTTGTAAGCGGTAACCGGATGACATCACCATCTGGGTCAATACTAGCAACCATGGCGGAATAGAATCCAAACTTCAGCTGGCCGCTGACACTGTTGCTACGCATGCACGCAGCATTGGTCTAAGCTGCTCGGCAGCTAAATCTGAGCTAATAGTCATGGACCTAAAAGAACGGAACCCCCCTAATATTCAAGTCACATTAAATGACACCCCCATCCTCAGGGTCAATAGAATCAAAATTTTAGGTCTCAGTATTTCTGACAACGGCTCCAACGCCGAGACCATAAAATTAATTCGTGCTGCCATTTTGAATACAGCCTCACTAATTAAGCGTATCGCCAATCGCCACCGCGGCATGAGGGAAGCAGACACACGTCGCCTCATTCAAGCATTTTGCCTATGCAGGATCACCTACTCCATCCCTTACCTCTACCTCACACCCACGGAGACCGAGCCACTCAACACTTATCCGCACAGCTTACAAAAGCACTCTCCTCCTCCCTAAATCAACGCCTACTGAAAAACTACTTCAACTAGGGGTTCACAACACCTTAGGAGAGCTGGTAGAAGCTCACCTCATTAGTAAGTACCACTGACCCTCACATACCGAAACCGGCCAAATTCTTCTGCGCCGAATTGGGATAAACCTACCCGGTCATACCTCGGCCACGCGCAATCCTCCCACCGCTGTTAGCAACAATCTTTACATTCCGCCTCTTCCCAAAAATACCCACCCGGAGCATAATCGTGAGAGAAGGAAAGCTAGAGCCAAGGCTTTGCACAAGCACTACCCTCCTGGCGCTCCGGCAGTTTACGTAGACGCGGCCGAATATTCAAACCGGCCAGCTTTCGCATTAGCCGTCGTGGATGGATTCCACAACACGATAGTCAGTGCGTCCATTCCAAATTTGCAGGATTCCCTGCAAGCTGAGGAAGCAGCAATTGCCCTAGCAATCACAGACTCCTCTGCTGAGTATATCTTCTCGGACTCCAAAACAGCAATTACTAATTATGCCCATCGCAAAATCCACTCCCCGGCCGCAAACATTCTAGCATCATCCCCTCCGCCGAATCACCTCATCACCCTCCTCTGGGTCCCTGCGCATAGCGAACACCCAGGCAACACGGCCGCTCACTCCCAAGCCCGAGCACTCGTCGACCGGGCTGAGAGCGACCTGGTGCCTTCGTCTCGCAGTGCCAGAGATCGGCTTCTTAACTACCACGACCTCACCGTATTTTATAGAACTTGTCGCCTGCTGTACCCTCCTCCGCATAAATCTCATCCCAAAAGCGACCAAGCTTTCTGGCGCAGACTTCAGACAGCCACAGTCATGACCCCTTTCCTTCTCTCTATTATAAACCGTGGCGAAACCTCTCCTCACTGCCACTTGTGTCCTAGCACCAGAGCCGACTTTACTAACGTCTTCCTGAACTGCCCGATCAAACTCAAGCCCCCGTGGCAGGGGCCAAGACATCAGGAGCGATGGGAGGCTGCTCTGCGCAGCTCTCTGCCGGAGGTACAGCTTCTGACAGTGAGCTGGGCCCGAGGGGTCGCCGAAGCTCAAAAGTGCCCGGCCATCTAGAGCGGCCTGAGGGCCCATCGTCGTCCTGCTCCCTCACTTCCCTTTACCCCCCCCCCCCTCACTTGGTTCTTTTTTTTAATCATAAAAGTTGCTACCTACCTACCTGTCATCCTTATTTATTTATTTATAGGTACTGCGATCTGGTACAGATCATAGCAGGGTGGGAAAAACAAAGAAATACAAGCATATAAACGCACTCAATATAAACGCCTTGACGGCGTTTGAAAAGTGTGGAGGTCCGTTATTAAAATTCAAGATTGTGTTTTTGTCAACATGCTTCCTATGCGCGACTGCTCATAGAAGATAGAGAGACAAAGTATTCACTAGAATGCTGCAGGAATATTCAGGCGCGTCGAATGCTGGGAACGATGAACGCTTTGCGCACTGGTTTCTACGTCTTTGTTAGTGCCACGTGTCTTCCGTTATATATAGATGTGCCTTATATTCTTATACACCACTTCCGATTGCACTGAATACAGCATCCAAGTGGAGATGTACTTCTCAATTGATGTATCAATATCCAGGTATAAAGTAGAAGAGTACCGCAGCATTATATGGGGTTCATGCCAAGCAAACCATTCGCTAGCTTGTCATTGATAGCATCTGTCATTCAGTGTCCGCGGAGCGTCCTTACTTAAATAAGATTGAATGGCCTTAGCTTCAATTCGGCCAACGCGAGTGGCGCACCTTGCCGTGTTGCTAAAATAAAACGCAGTTTCGAATAATGGCGGACAGGGTTGCGTGTCTTCTTGGAGCCAAGAGGCACATGGAGAAGATATCGACAGCTGAAAAAAAAGTATGACCTTATTCACGTGCTAAAATGCCTATCTAAGTATAGCACAGTCATCCGATGAATGTACTGAATGAAGGAATGTAATAATGTAGCGCGTGGAGATATAGAAGGCCTCAAAGGTGGTGTTGTGGCTATAGGAAGAAGGAAAAGAAAATACACGGGCCTGCTACTGGCCTTGTAGCTGAGCCACCTCCACTGCCTCGTCTGGACAGAAGAAAGAAAGAAAGAAAGAAAGAAAGAAAGAAAGAAAGAAAGAAAGAAAGAAAGAAAGAAAGAAAAAAAGAAAAAAAGAAAAAAAGAGAAAAAGAGAAAAAGAAAGAAAGAAAGAAAGAAAGAAAGAAAGAGAAAAAGAAAGAAAGAAAGAAAGAAAGAAAGAAAGAAAGAAAGAAAGAAAGAAAGAAAGAAAGAAAGAAAGAAAGAAAGAAAGAAAGAAAGAAGAGGGAGAGAAATACGTGCGCCGCAACCGCCGTCATCCACCACCTAAGCGGTGGCGGGTGCAATGACAGCCAACAACAGATAAAAATTAGTGGCAGGCTAGCCCCGGCCGCAAGCGGCGTTGGCCTACCGTCCCAGCCCCATGGGGCTCGGAGCAGCCCGCCTCAAAGGTTGTGTTGTCGTGGCTGTAGGAAAAAGGATATGAAAATGCACGGGCCTACTACTGGCTTTGTAGCTTAGCCACATCCGCGGCATCGTGCGTACAGAAGAGAGAAAATAGAGAGGGAAGAAAAGATAAAGGGAGAAAAAGACGCGCCGCAACAGCCGTCGTCCACCACCTAAGTGGTGGCGGTTGCAATGACTGCCCACAAAATATAAAAATTCGGCGGCTGGCTAGCCACCGCAAGCGGCGTTGACCTGCCGTCCTAGACGCGTGGGGCCAGGAACAGCCACCTTTCACCACATCCTCCCCCCGCCTCAAATATTGTTGTTGTGGCTTTAGGAAGAAGGAAGAAAAAGAAAATGGACGGGCCTGTAACTGGCTCTGTAGCTGAGCCACCTCTGCTACGTCGTGCGGACAGAAGACGAAATAGAGAAGAAAGAAAAAGAAGAGGGAGAGAGAGACGCGCGCCGCAACAACAGCAGTCGTCTACCACCGAAGCAGTGGCGGGTGCAACGACGGCCTATAACAGATAAACATCGGTGGCAGGCTAGCCTCCGCCGCAAGTGGCGGTGACCTACCTGTCCCAGCCCCATCAGGGCCAGGATCAGCCACCCTTCACCACCTCGCCCACCCGCTTCAAAGGTAGATACAACCGGAACGCGTGGTCTGGACTGCCGTCTGCGCGCCCAGGTGGTAGTCACCGGGTGCGAGATGATGCTCTGGGGTACGTTTACAGCGGCTGACGATAGCTGGTGCGCAGATCGCTTTGACTGCTTTTTTTATTGTGTCTGTTCGCCACGTGGACAGCATGCTTGTTACAGGGGTTTTCTGCTCTTTTTGCTCGCCGATGGGTACTCCTATGCCGGGCAACGATCTTTGAAGTTTTCTTATCGCGGGAACCTGAAATTGCACTCTATGCAGCCGAAATGCGTACCCCTTGTGAGTTTGGCCCAAATTATTCGGACGCATTTTTCACAAGCATATTCTCACACGATATTTGTGTGAGAAGTTTGATGCGCTTTTAAATTATTTCCACTTAAGGTCACGGGTAATCATTCGAACAAGGATGTCAAAACCAAGCAGAAGGCAAAACCTACATAGTGCAGCCAGTAAGGTTTTGCAGGAAACAAATCTGCCGCACGAAATTATGGCAATCCTTCCACATTTTCCCACATTTCAAAATTGCGCATCGATTTACTCTTGAGCAATTTACCTGGGCGTCCAGCATTTTATATTACGCTTTGGAAATCATATATTCCGACGATGCATAGAAAACGAGTCGCGCATTTGCCTGAGAATGAAAACATATGGGTGCAATGAATTTAAATAATAATGCGACATCGTAACACAAAAGCGGTTAACTAGGGACATATTTGCTCTTAGTGCAAACTGTATAAGGATAAATTCCGAAGGAATCTGCTGCTCTTTGCTAGCGACTATTGCACTTTGGAAAGTTGAGTTTAGGTTTCCACTGCCGTCGCACGGTCGTTCGCAGGCAATATTTAGGTCATGTTTAGAAAATGACTCACATGTGTGCTGTTTAATTTACGAACGTATCTTTATGAACGGCATATTGGCTGTAATGTCCCATAGTGACACAGGCATCGTAGTACAGAGGTAATGACTGATATGGGCTATCCGGTGTTCTTAAACAAGAGTTGCTTTCGCGCAGCGCATGGGTGACAAACAAAAACGGGTTCAATGACGCTGCATGTGTTTGTAATTCGTCACGGGAGAAAAGCAAGGGTTAAAATTTGGAGCCTCTTGCATTAAACAATCTTGACACTAACAGCGCGCGGGAGTAAAGCGATAAGGCATGCGATCCGTTTCTGTCTCTCAAACAACTAACAAAAATAACTACCATGGCAGTATGCGCGATAATAGCGCTATAGGCAGGGTAACAGGCAATGAAAACAATATTAGCGGATGATGCCTGACCTTAAGTAATATGAAACCATGCGTTTCACGATCATTTTCGTTACATTCCTCGAAGAGAGTCAAGTGCATCATTTAGGCGTTTAAGGACCAAGCGAGATTGGGAGGTGCTCTGTGTTGAGTTCTGGATCGCGCAACAACGCCCGAAGATCTTAGTGTCATGGCTGGAGTTTATCCATTCCTCACGACGCGAGAAATCGCGACGAGCTCAGCCTACATTTCAGTGAGGAAATCATACGCAGAAGGCTGCATGACGCCATTCTACGCCGGGAAGCGGCGGCTTAGACCGAGGCACCGCCGCCAGCGGATGGAGTTTGCAGAGGCCCACGAAGAAGACGCCAGAAGACTGGTGCATACGATGGGTCCAGCGCTTGAAAGTTTGGCGTGCTGAAAACTACTGATGTGCTTATGATGGATCCTTTTATACCAGTTGGGTGGAACAAAATTCTCGCTATGTTTTTTTTTTTTTTTTCAATTGCGAGGAATGGTATATCTTTGAAGTGTGGCCGAGCGAGCGCACAGCAGTGAACGTATAGGAGGGGGAGGGGAGGAGGCGTGAGTTATCAGGGCTTGGGATCCATCCGCAGGATTCAAGGCAGCATGACAGGGAGGCACACAGAGATCCTGGATAATGTTTTGAATCCATATATTTTGGATTGGCCGTTTCCAGAAAGATTATTCTGTTCTCAGCACGATCGCGTTCCAATACACACGGTTCGAGGGGCGCAAGGCTTCCCGGACAACAAGGCCATAATACCGGGGTAGTGGCCAAACCGCAGCCGCGACCACATTATCCTTAAAAATGTGTGGGTCATAATGAAAGCAAGGCTTTCATGCGTTTAGGCTCCAGTTGCAGCACTGCGGACCTGCTCTGGGTTGCCATTCAAGAGGAATTGCAGCTTCTGCAGGCGGACTTGAAGCTGATGGACGTGCTTTATCAATCACTGCCGGAGCGCATGGGGGAAACACAGTGTGCTTGTGGTGGAACCACTCGCCCTAGATTAAGTTTTAGGAACTACTTGTTGCTTTCTTTTGTTTCTTCCTTCACCTAGCCCGTCACAAAGGTTCCTATACCCTCTCCCTTCCGATGGTGAGAAGCCGGACTATTTTCTCTTTGAGAGAGAGCGTGCGTACGTGTAAGCGCATAAATAATTCATAGACAAAGGCTAAAAATACAATATCAAAATTAGTTCCTAACATAAAAGACAAATCTCACCTCTGAAGTGGAGCAAACGCTTTGTGCACAAGATTTCTCTCTTTACTATTATGCGAAGTTTCGGCATATAAGGGCTCTACTTGGAAGCACACAACAGTGCAGAAAACATTGTTACGTCGCCAGCATTTGAAAAGCGCACAATGTTTTGCTCCCGCGATAAGGAAACTGCAAATGGCGCTGTCGGGGTCATGGAGGCCGCATCGGAACAAAAAGTGCAGAGACGCCCCCTTGACGACTGCACTATCTACGCGGCGATGTGGTAAAGGAAAAAGCAGCTGAGCATCCCCTATCATCAGCCATCGAGAACATACCGAGAGCATTATCTCGCACCGATGACTACCGCTTCGTGGCGCTGATGACAGTCCACACCACGCGTTCGATCTTTCGTGTTAAGTCTGTGGGCGGATGTACGACTCAAGAAATACTCATTCAACTCGCTACACCTTAACCTTGAGCCGCTTATTTCTCCGCGCATCATGAAGCAGAAAAAATGAACTGTGGATAGTGCACATGGTATGAGAGGGCGGAGTACATATAATATCTATTATTAGCGCTTTTGTACCTTTAGTCCAAAGTTGTGTGTGACGCACAATGCGTGCTGCGCCAAGCGTGGTGCCTCTCAAACATAACGTACTAACAACTGGAGTGCCAGAACTCGTCAGGATTGCTCGGCCTCTCCCTTATCTTTTACGCTGACGGAGTGGTAAACAAGCACAACTTCTCGATAAAGTTCACAAGCATAACAAGCATGGCCTACAAAATCTTTTTTCTGCATCTTCATTCTATGAAACAACTTCCAAACTCTATAAAAACTAAAAAGTAATCTTGAACTCATTTAATTGTGATAGCTTCGAGGCTCCAACCTCAGATTGGTTCGGGCTATCTGGATGCTGCTTCGAGAATCTAACGTTCAGATCGTAGCTAGATATGCAGTTAACCATAGTTTCCCTTTTCAAATACACTAAGGGGTACATAAATCATAATCACTTTTGCGTGTATTAATTTCCAGCCACCTAATTTTGCGCAGTAGCATCGCCTCTGGCGTCGTTGTAAAGGTCGCGAACAAATTCTTCCCAGCAGTAAGTGCATAGCTTCATTGTTTTTTGTTTGTTTTTTACGTCACATCATACGTGTGAATAGGTAACACAACTAGTCAGCCGCACCGTTGTGCCAACCGTTCATATGGTACAGTCCTCGTCAAGGCAGCTCTACTCCGAGAAGTTTAAGTGCAGGCGTCAATACGCTTGTCCAGAGCGCTTGAACATTGCTCTTTCGTGCAAAAGAAGGCGACTTCTTCTATCACGCATTAGGGTCTAGGCACAAACTTCGCACTGGAGCGAATGAGCACAGACTTACGGTTTGGTCACGGAATTCGCTCTGTGAGGGGTATCAGTTAACAGCTGAGGCAAGATTCCACATTTTGTGCCCCTACATAACCGTCCAGCCCTTTATACGAGCATGTTGACTGTACGACAGGCAAGCCTGGAAAGTGGCCGCCGATGTGCTCGTCCCATATCATTATCGCTTAACAAAAATCTTTTAGACTGCAGAAAATGCTTGACGTACAAGCGATGACTTACCTTCTAAGTAGGATGTGCCCGGTGGTGGGATTTGTAACCGCACCACAAGCTGCGATGCGACGCTGAACAGCGAGGAATTCTGCAGGAGAACCTGGTCGCCGCAAACGTGTCGGCGTAGCACAGCACATATAAGTGGGCGACTAAACAGGCTTGGGTTGCCTAGGCTCTCCCCTGTGCGCAAGGTTTGCTTCCGGCTGTGATTCCTATCTGTAAGTTATAATACTGTACGGTGTAGCATCTTTGAAACCTGAGTTACGGGCCTGATGTGCTGATGTCTCAAATCTACCTGCTACGCTAACCTGCTGTGAGAAGCGGCAGAACACGGATACCATCGCCGCGTCATCTGCAAGTGCCTTCTATTGCTAACAGCAATACAGCCGTGAGCGCTACACGAAAGAGGTCCTTATCTGCACTTGGTTGTATCTCTGCAGGAATGTTACCAGAAGATGCCAAAGATGGACTGTTATCAATTCTGTGAGGCGTTTTAATCGCTTTCAATTCTGTGTGATGTCACGACAATCTCGACCGATCTTTTCTTGATGCGGCGTCGATAACTTTGAACCGGATTTTAACGAGAACGGGAGCCTCATCACACTGTGATATAAAACAAAATCTATCGACAGCGGGCTAAAGTTGCCCTTTGGCGCGCGTCCCTACATTTCCACTATCCGCTAGTCTCGCGGCAAAGCTGATATCTTGTCAGACGTCGTGCATGAGCTCCGCGGCCTACAAATTATTCACCAAGTTCAAAATTGCGAACACTGGAAAATACACATACATTTTCAAAGCATCAGCAGCCTTAAACCACAAGGCGACGTTTAACTCGCTCAGACGTTTTTTTAGTGGATATAGTAATACTAGCCGATATCATGGATTTCGCCGATGTCTGTCCGAAGCCGCTCACTCTCTCTTCGTGAACATGAAGTGTAGAAAGAGAAGGTGGCGACGCGCGCGTCGCGCGGCTAAGCATTGAGGAGGGTGAGCGGCCGCATAGCTGCAGTAGTAGCCACTCTCTCTCTCTGTCCATCCGTCTCTCTGTGAATTTGAGGAGGAGTAAGGAAAAATGGCGGCGACACCTGCATCACGGGACTTAACACTGAGTGGGCGGAGCGGGGGCATAGATGTACCCAATGAGAGAGTAGACATTAAGAAAGGGGCGCATCATTTGCAGACGTGGCGGCCGTCACTGGGCAGCGTTTCAAAAGCGTGTGTTACTCCGGAGTGAGCAGTCATGTGTCGCTCGCGCGTCCGCAACTTCAGTTTCTCTCCGCTTTTCTTTTTTTTTACCAGTAAACCATCATCAATGCACATACACAGTCTAACCTCTAATGTCTAATAGAGAATGTCCAAAAGAATTGGTGTTAGCTTTGCTAGGTTAAGCCTGGAACTCACGAGTAACATAGCGAAGCTCATTCACCCGAATGTCAAGGCCCACTTTTCGTAAAGGGTAACATCATCGTCACATCCAGTCTTCTTCTCAGCAGTAAAACGCGCCCGTCTTGCTGCGTCACTCGCACGTCTCTTTTTTTCCGACCGCTCGGAAGCTGTTCTTCGCTTTCCTCTGCCCACTGCCTCCTCTTGTTTTCATTACGCCGTGCAGCAGTGGCTTCCGCCTGAGCAGCAGCACCTGACGCCTCGTCTCTTGTCATTCTCCTTCTTTTCTTTCACGGCATACGGTGTCACGGTGCCCCGCCGAGGGATTTAAAACCTAGCGCAGTGCATAATTCTTCTTCTTCTCGTGTGACGTCACGTTCTTTGCGCATGCGCAGCTGTGGATTTTTCTAACGACGTAGCACATGCGAGACTCGGAGTTGACTAGCCTAGTGAAGTTTTTCACCTCAAAACGTCCCACTGTTTCGTGGTCATATGCCGGAGCAGTGAGGTTGATGCTGCTCTATATTCGTTTGATGTGATGGCCGGCCAACGGTTGAGGTCTCCTTTCGTGCAACGCCGTGCAGGAACCGAGCCCTGGATCTGATTCCGAGAGACCGGAGGTCGTGATATGACGCTAGCATTTCACATCAGGCGTCCAAGTACCAGGTAGCACGGCTCCCAGTGCTCGGCACTGCGGTGGGTCAGTTCCAGGCGTCCAAGTCCCACAAGTACTGCGGCGGGTCACACCCAGGTGCTATGGTGGGACACGTGCGGCGATTAGGCGCGTTAGTGCAGGCGAGCTGCCTCCGGGAGTAGTCCACAAAATGGCGGAGCGCTGTACGGTACCAGACCCCGGACCAGGTGTCCGACAGGTTCTGGCGAGCCGACCTTTAGACGCCAGGCCCAGAACGGTTAAGAAAACCGCCCAGCAATGCTCGGGAACATGCGGCCTTTTCCCCCTGCCTTGAACGAAATGACGCGAACTAGCTCGCCCCGCACGCTGCCGCACTTTCCTTTTTTTTTTTTTCACTGGTCCACTCGGACTCACGATCACCATCATCACAACCTCGCGACCATCATCATAGTCACAATAGTGGGGAAACCATGGCAAGGTGCCAATGGTTCATGACTTCGTAAAATATCGGGAAGCGCTTTGTTTGGAAAAACGTCAAATTGGGCTAAATGGTGCACACTGTTCGAGACTGGTTTGTGGGGTTTAACTTCCCAAATTGAGTCACGCTATGAGAGACGCCGTAGTGGTACAGCTCCGGAAATTTCGATTACCGGGGGTTCTTTACCGTGCACTGACATCACACAGTCCAGTGGCCTTTCGCCTGCATGGAAGGTGGACTGCCGCGGCCGGAATTCAATCCTGCATCCTTGGGTGAAGCAGTTAAGCATGTTAAACAAGGGAATTTTCATTCACGTGTAAATATATGAAAGTTATTCGGTTTTGTATGGCAATTGAATGCGGATGAGAAATGTACAAACTGGTTTGGTTTGGTTTGTAGGGTTTAACGTCCCAAAGCGACTCAGGCTATCAAAGAGGCCGAAGTGAAGGACTCCGGAAATTTCTACCACCTGGAGTTTTTAGCGTGCACTGTCATCACACAGCACACGAGCGCCTTGCTCTTTCACCGCCACCGAAAAGCTGCCGCTGATGCCGTTATTCGATCCCGCATCCTTGGGAACAGTAGTCGAGCGCCGTAACCACTGCGACACCCCGACGGGGTCAAAATGTACACACTAGAGACCCGGATCGCCACGAATAGCTTAGATTCGGTTTATGGTTTAGTGTAGCTGACAAACGATTTAGCATGTGGGGTTCTCCATATTTCAGTGTCGCGTGGCCTTTTAACGTCCGAGCACAAGGCACTCTACAGTGGCACTATTCGTCGTACCTCGACTGAAGCTTGGATGGTGGTGCCGGGATCGATCCCCGTCCTCAGAATAAGCAGTCGAGCGACCTAGCCACTAAAAGACCCAATTGCAACCAGAACGGTTCAAATTGGCTAACGGAGATCCAGAGACCTTGTCTCAATGTAGAATTATCTTAAACGCAGTGAAACGGTGATGAGAATTATAGGCGTAAATTCAAGAGCCAGAAATAAGGCAAAATAAAGGCAGCAAGATTACTGAACTAATAAATGCTCATTCAGAAGTAAACGAGACTCACATATGCCAAGAACGCATCTGCCACAGCCTGTGTGTGCCGTTGAATAGTGTGAAGCGTAGCGCCGTCGCATCATATCGCTCAAGTTCTCGTTTTGAGTGAGCGAAAACGTGTACAGGAGTGGCATGGACACATTTACTCGTTTCTTTAAATGAAACATATTTCATTTGATTGTTTGTCAACCATTCTCCTACGAAGGCCGCGATCTGGTGTATTCAGGGTTATCCTCTCCACTGCGAGTGAAGATTGGTGGTGTTTTACAGTTTTTGTAGTTCTTATATCTGAAGCGCATTTCGCGCAAGATTTTTCCCCATGGCAATTCTGTGATTTGTCGCCAAGTATTAGTCATTAACAAAAACGGGGAGGTTGTTGTATGTGCTAATACAATGAAATCTTTCTATACCCTTTTTCAAATGAATATGACACTGACAATCATTGAAAACTGACTGCGTGACGTAAATTGATGAAATTGCTTTGGCGCGGTCGCGGGAAACAGTTCCATTACTAATGTTTAGAGCGCACTCTTTGGCGCCCGTTCCTTGGTTTCGCGTCGGCGTCGGCCTCGTAGCCAGCTCCGCCCCCTTTCAACCCCCAGCTCAGCCCCCTTTTCCTGCGTGGCGCCCACAGCGCGTGTTATTTCATTGCTGTGCGCGCTCCCCCGTTCGCCATTGCTTATACGCCCCCCCTCCCCCCCCCCCCCTCACCCCCTCCTTCTGAGTGGCGGCCCTCCTTCTGAGTGGCGGCGACGGTGCTCTCGTTGCCGAAAATCCGGCTCGCTATAAGCGGTTCGCGGTTTGTGCATCCCAAGCCGAAACGCAGAGTCACATTCTCTTCACTAGCTAGCGGCGTCTGCGGTATCAGTCAGTCGTTGCTATCTGTTCGTCGCCCGACGTTGCTATGTGTCCACGCGCTGCCTTGCGCAACTCCTGATAACCTAATTGATATCTTCATTTCCCCGGCCACAAAGCTTCTTTCATGATAGCCAAGAACTTTTAGCGGAGTGTTTCTTGAAGGGATACGTGTGAAAAATTTAAAAACCTTGTCTGTAATTGTAAATACGTGTCCTGCTCGAAATCTTTGCCTCAATCTATCGAAAAGTTGAAACAGCTGATAAATTGCACTCAAATTTCGTATTACGAAGTGACGTAAACGTCGGCAATTTTTTTTAAACGACGGGAGTTATGAAGTTTATTTTTTTTCAAGAATGCCAGCTTTTACTGGCGACGCGAAGAGAAAATAATGTTTCGCAAATCTGCATCTAGCAATCTTTTGGTCATGACTTTACAACAGGCCAGAGTCGAAATAGGCGTCACGATCTATAACTTTAGAGCGAGTCCCGTAATTCGGCCCCAGGCGTCATAAGAGCTAGGCGTTTTATGGGCATTTTCGCTGTGACCCTTGCTTATTTTTATTCAGTTGTGCTTCATGCCATAAGTTTCTCGGCGAGTACACATACGCACTTATTGTTGGTTAGACCCTAAAAAATCATTTAAAGATCTCAACATGTGCCGCATTTGCCGAGAAGAGGCATTTTAGACGTAATGAACACGCCGTACATCCCGAATGAGAAAATATTGATTCTTCTGTAGCATATTTATTTGCTAGTGCTTTTCTTTTCACGAATAATGTTTATCTGAAATTCTCAATCATCTGACGTTTCAACAAATCTTGAGCTCCATCATAACTTTGCTGTTACAGAAATACCACTTATAAAACTCTTGTTTTAAATTATGTCTGTGCTCGTCGAGTAGAAATTCCTCGCTCTCTTTTTCTATGCCAGCTTCCAAACGAGGAGAGATGAATTTAGTTTGGGAAAAGAGGACAGGGAAATCCGAAAATTTTCCGTATGAAAACTACCCATATGAAAACCTCGAACTATAAGGTGGTGTCTCGGAAGACAGCTATCTTTAGCGGTCTTAGTGTTAGTTTCGGGGCCCTTCAGGCATGCCTGTTACCATATCGCTTCCAAAAGCACTGCAACAATTTTCTGCAGGATGGTCTAAAAGGTGTGTGGAGGATGGGCGGGCAACTCTTCATCATCCTCAGCCTGAATTTACCACTGCAGAGCGAAGGCCTCTCCCGTATCCTCCAATTAACCCGGTCCTGTGCCAGCTGTATCCACTTGACCACTGCGAATTTCTTAACCTCATCCGCCCACCTAACTCTCCGCCGCCCTCTGCTACCCTTTCCTTCACTTGGAATCCAGATTGTTGCCTTAAGCGACCATCGGTAACCCTTTCTTCGCGCTACATGTCATGGCCATGCCCATTTCTTCTTGATTTCCGCTAAAATGTCAGTGACTTGAGTTATTTCTCTGAACCACTCTGTACGTTTCCTATATCTTACCGTTATTCCTACCATTTTTCTTTCCATAGCCCCAGTGTGTTCCTCAACCTAAGTAAAAACCTTTTTGGTTAGCCTCCACGTTTCAGCCCCATAGGTGAGTACAGGGGAGATGCAACTATTGTATACTTTCTTCTTGAGCGATACCGGTAATCTGCAAGTCATAACCTGGGAGTGCTTGCTAAATGCACTCCATCTGTCTTATTCTTCTTTGTATTTCCCTTTCAAGGTTCGGATCGACGGTTACTACCTGTCCTAAGTAGACATATTCGCCTACTACTTCCAGTGCTTCGCTACCTAACGTAAACTGCTGTTCCTTCTCTAGGCTAATGAATATTACCTTAGTCTTCTGCATATTGAGTCTCAAGCCTACCTTTCTACTTTTCCTGTCTAGGCCATCAATCATTCTTTTGTAGTTCATCCCCCGAGTTACTTATCAAGGCAATCTCATCAGCGAATCGGAGATTACTGAGGTATTATACATCTACTTTTATCCCTAACTGCTCCCATTCCAAGTCTCTCAATACTTCTAAGCAAGCTGCGAATAGTACTGGGGAGATCGTGTCTTTTTGCTTAACACCTTTCTTTATAGAAATTTTGTTACTTTCTTTATGCAGAACTGGTTACTGTGTACCCTCTATATATAGCTTCCAACACTTTCCCGTACGGCTCATTTACACATTGATTTCGCAATGCCTGCATGACAGCCGAGGTTTCTACTGAGTCAAATGATTTTCGTAACCAATGAATGCTATGTATAAGGGCTGGTTATATTCTAAGCATTTTTCTATTGCCTGGTTGATGGTGTGGATATGATCGATAATAGAGTATCCCTTCCGAAAACCTGCTTGATATTTTGCTTGATTGCAGTCTAAAGTTTTCCCGATTCTATTAGCAATTACTTTGGTACATATCTTATACGTAACAGACAGTAAGCTGATTGGTCTGTAATTTTTCAGCTCCTTAGCGTCTACTTTCTTATGATATAAGATAATGTTTCCGTTCTTCCATGGTTCCGGTACCGTCGATGACACCAGACACTGCGTATACAGGGTGACCAGTTTTTCTAGCACGATATTCCCCCCGTCCATCAACAAATCTATAGTTACCTGATCCTCTCCAGCTGTTTTACCGCTTTTTATAGTTTCTAATGCTTTCTTAAATTCGTCCTTCGTCAATGGCATTTCCCTACTGTAAATCTCGTTATTGTCGTGGCTTCTTTGGCTGCTGTAGAGATCAGTATAGAACTCCTCGGCTATTTTGGCTATCTCGTTCATATTTGTGATGACATTGCCTGCCTTGTCCCTTTGCGCATACCACTAATGTTTGCATATGCCTAATTTCTTCTTCGTCGCTTTAAAGCTTCTCTCGTTCTTTGCAGCATACTCAATGTTCTCCATGACATACTTCCTTATATCGGCCACTTTGCGCTTATTGATTAGCTTTAATATCTCGGCCAATTCTACCTGGTCTGTTGGATTGGAAGCTTTCATACTCTGGCGTTTCTTAATTAAACATTTCGTTTCCTTAGACAACTTACCGGTATCCTTTCTAACTATCCTACCGCCTACTTCTACAGCACACTCAGTAATGATATCTCTGAAATTATTGTTCATTGCTTCTAGGGTAATGTCGCCATCCTCGGTTAGAGCTGAATATCTTTTCTGTAGCGAGATCCTGAACCCTTCTGCCCTCCCCCTCACCGCGAATTTGTTGATGAACTTCTTTTTTACTAATCTGTTTCGTTTCCTCTTCAGATTCAGACTAGTTCGAGACCTTACCATCCTGTGGTCACTGAATTGCACCTTCCCGATTACATCTACGTCCTGCACAATGCATATCCGAATCCCTAGCTCGAGGGCTCAGTTGGCAACAGCATGAAAAGTAACGAACATTTCGGATGGGCGTTTGTAGCAGCAGAAAATTAAATTCGGAGCACTTTTCTGTTTTGTAGTTGGGCGAAGCTGCAGATTTCAATGCTACTTCTGCTGTTAAGAATTTACATAGTGAGAAAACACTACACGGACATTGAAAAGTGAAGTAAGTGGCTAATGTTGGCCAGATCAGCATAAATATTGCCAAGCATAACTGTGTCGCAGCTCGGCTGTTAAGAATAGGTCCATTCTCTTGGACTGCACCACGGTGTACTTCAACTTGAGTGATAGGATGGTCTAGAGCAATGGAGTTACGTCATCCTAGACTGTGGCATCACCATAAAGTACGCATAGCCTTCTGAGTTGTTTAATCGCGTTAGAGTGAATCCACCTTGATGAGGAAAAATGAGCAATCTAGACATATTGAAGTGTAAAAGCAGAATCGCCAATTTGCGCAGCATCTGTAAAGGAATTCAGACAGATAAATAGGCACGTAGGCGTAGTCCGTCAGCACTGCCGCTAGCATTTTTGGAAAGGCCGATCGGCCGTATAACTGCGAAGACGATTTGAACTTTTTATCTTTGGGAGATACAGGGAGTATTGACATTTCAGTCCGATGGTCGTTCAAACCCATGCCAAAGCACACAGATCATCTTCGCTGGTTACTGCTTTAGACCAGAGTTCCCCCCACCTTGTGTTTGGCGCTATTTGACCTAAGATGCCCTTGCGACATAAAAATCAGTCCATCATCATCAGACCAGAGTTTCAAATAGGCAGCCAATTTGTTCGTGTTCTAATCGGCCAATTGTTAACGCTGTGCTTTGGATGCCGTTTTTTAAACATATTCATTTTGTCTTCTCGCGTCCTGGGGTTCACATGTCAAGCTCCACAACCCCTGAGGCACAACACTGCGGCGGGGTCATTACTGCAGGTGTTCAAATACAGTTCCATGTATTAGTTTCCGCTAACAGCCGTTTGTACATCATCATCATCACCCTGACTGTACCCACGACAAGGCGAAGACCTCTTCCACATTCTTCCAGTTAACCCGGTTCTGTGCTAGCTGCATCCACTTGACCCCTGCGAACTTTTTAACATCATCCGCCTACTTCACTTTCTGCCGCCCCCTGCTACGCTTTCCTTCCCTTGGAATCCAGTTTTTTATCCTAAGCGACTATCAGTTATCTTCTCTTCGAGCTACATGTCTTGCCCATGTCCATTTCTTCTTGATTTCTACTAGAATGCCAGTAACTTGAGTTATTTCCCTGACCCACTCTGCACGTTTCCTATCTTCTAATGTTACTCCTAGCATTTTTCTTTCCATAGCCCTCTGCGTTGTCCGCAACTTAAATTCAACCATATTTGTTAGTCTCTATGTTTTAGCCCCTCTGGTATGACAGGTAAAATGCAACTGTTGAATACCTTCGTCTTTAGCGATACCGGGAAGCTGCTATTCATAATCTGCGAGTTGAAAGCGCTTCATCCCAGCCTTATTCTCCTTGTTATTTCCCTTTAATGGTCCAGATCTGCGGTTACTACCTGTCCTAAGTAGACATATTCGCCTACTACTTCCAGTGCATCGCTACCTAACGTAAACTGCTGTTTCTTGTACATACCTTGTACATATCTGACTCAAAAATCGGAAGTGTCACTAAATTTCATCGATGCATCTTTCTAATCAGTACTGGACCCGTGAAAACAGCATATTCTAGTATGGATTCCTCGCTCAAATCCACAAGCTAGAATGCCAGCGATCTTCATAGCAGTGAGTACAAACGCACACCATGCATATTCGACTGCACTGAAGCGCAAACGCAAGGCCCATGGGTTAAAGGCTCGTTTTAAGAGCAATGACTTGGTTTATGTGCAAACCACGAGACGTTTCCAATGGTAACAGCACAAACCATTGCATTCTTCTCTGACGTGTACAGAGTCTGGGGTTGGGATGAATTCATTATCAGTGTAAATGGAGTTCAATTTGTAACCCTTTCAGTGAGACAATGGCCGGAAATAGCTTAAAACTTGGACTATATTTCGAGGTTTCAGAGATTAAAATGAATAAGCCGGCACTCACTAAGAGCAGGTAACCTAATGTATTATTCTCATGGCCTGTATGAGATCCAAAATCTATCAAATAGTGTTAGGTATTGGACAGCAGAAGTTTTTCTTCTGGTGTCAATTTAGCGGGGAGTTATCTGTGACTGCGGTCTGGCTGGCTTTCTGTGCAACCGGCAACCCATCTTTTGCCCAGGTAAAATAATATCTTTGTACCCATTTTTCTGCACATACTATTTTGGGCTGCTAGTCTCAGATTGCTCCTTGCGTTGTGGCTCCCACTGTTGCTGTTGTCGCTAAGGGACTGGAGGAACTTAAATTGTCTTTTGAAGCAAAACTTCAAACGCTCACTGATCCTCTTGTTACTGTGATATCTTCCGTGGTCTTATGTAGTGGTGACATGTCATCAAGGAACTTCAAAATGAGGTCGTTGAGTTGAAAAAATCTCTAGAATTCATGAGCGATGAGTTTGAAACCATAAGGGATCGAAACGCCGGTCTTGCTGCCGAAAACAAAAGACTCTTGGAGAGCAATGAGGTCCTCGTGCGCAAGCTTGCCCACCTGGAACAATATTCGCGCCTGAACAACCTTGAAATCAGAGGTGTCCCGGTGACCCAGGGCGAGGATTGCACCAAGATCGTTGAGGCTCTCGGCAGTGAGATTGACTGCCCCGTTAACTTAGAGGATCTGGATACAGTGCACAGAGTTCCCACCCGCAACAAGTATGAAAAAAAAAACATAATTACTCGTTTCCTCTCGCGAAACAAGAAGGCGGAATTCCTTGCCAAGGCTAGGAAAACTCACCCTAGCATGACATGCCTGGGTTTCCCTGAAGCGCACGATGCTCCCGCTTATGTCAATGAGCACCTTTCCCCCGACAACAAACACCTTTTTTCAAAAGCGCATAAGCTCAAGAAGGAAAAATGTGTGTTCTTCTTGTGGACATCAAACTGCGCTATTCTGGCTAGGAAGGAGCAGAACAGCACGATCTATCGCATAAGTAAGGTAGATGATCTAAATATTTTCCGTGAATGAACATTCCTATCGCTGCTAACTTTCTACACTTTTTCAAACCACCATGGCTTCATTTTCACCGAAAGACGCTTCCTCGATTCTGTCCGAATCAAGCGGTCTATCTCCCATCCACATCAATGCCCGTAGTTTACGGAAGAATTACGATAGCATAACTGCTTCGCTTACTTCCATTCAACATCAATTTTCCATCATATCATCTTCGGAAACATGGCTATCATCCCCTTATAAAGGCTTGTATGCTCTTCCTGGTTATTCATGCGAATATGCAAACCGTGTTGATAATGCCTATGGCGGCTCTGCTATCTACGTTTCAAAGCACATCGCCTACAAAAGACGCCTTGATTTATGCTTGAATGTTCCCAAATGCAAATCTGTTTGGATCGAACTTGATTGTCTACTGGTCACACAAACAATATTATATGCGGCACTATTTACAGATCTCCTTCCAATATTGCGTCTGAATTCTGCGGAGCTTTTGACCAAGCACTTCATAAACTATCCCTCGAAAATAATAATGTATTCATCATGGGTGACTTTAACATTAATTTTCTTGACATGACCAATCCTATCAGTATCGACTACAAGACCTGTTTCTACAGTTATGGTTACACAAATTTGATTAACACCCCTACACGTTTTACTGACCACGGCTCGCATTCCTTACTTGATCACATTTTCTCCAATGTTCCCACCGCTCCTCAGGTTGGCATGATAGTGTGATAACATTGATCATTTTCCGGTATTTCTTTACGCACTATAACTTCATGGTATTAACCACAAGTCTACACAGAAATTAGTTTTCAATAGTGATAAATACATTGAAATCATATCTAACACCGATTTTTCATTCATTTTGGGTATCTAGAATCCAGAAGTGGCTCTTCACGAGCGGTCGACTATAAAAGTATCAGCAATTAATAAATACTCGTCACTTCGTTCATCCTCGCGAAAGTATAATACCCCTCGTTCCCCATGGATAACTACTGCTCTCTTAAACTCACTGCGGAAAAACAAAACATGTATAAGAAAACTAAACGCTAGCCATTTAATCTTCATCTTAAATCGCGATATATTAGGTATTCTAGTATACTATCATCTCTTCTGAAAAATCTAAACAAAGCTGTCATGAAAACCAATTATCCAAACAATCTAATGATTCTAAACGAAAATGGCAGTTTCTTGATGAATTTTCGAACATTGGAAGGTCACCCAATGTAGTTAAGTCTATTTTTCACGATGGGGTTCTTTTAACTAATCCTGAAGTAATAGCGATCACATTATGTAATTCTTTTTTTAACTAACCTAATTATCCTTCCTCTTCGTCGTGCACACCTTCTTTTGAGCGCTGCCCCCCTTCCTTCTTTCTTACCCCCACTTGCCCAGAAGAATATATATCCGTAATTAATACCTTAAAGATGACCGGTTCCGGCATTGACAACATCCATGGAAAACAGGTGAACATTATCCTATCTATGCTCCCAGCTGTTCTCAGCCACATCTTCAATCTTGTTTTTTTAAGTGGTTGTTATCCGCGGCAGCTTAAGATAGCTAAAATAATACCAGTGTTCAAAAAAGGCGATCCCGCTATGCCAAATAATTATCAACCAATTGCCATTCTTCTTTTTTTTTGACAAAATTTTAGAAAAATTATTTGAAATAAGGCTGTCAGGATATATTGAAAATACAACATATTGATAGATACTCAACACTGTTTTCGACGCGGACTATCTATAACTACTGCTATAACTTCTCTCATGGATTATATCAGGCTTGCTATCTATAAAGGAAAGTTTTCAGGCGCAGCTTTCATTGATTTCAGCAAAGCATTTGATTCCATCGAACACTCCATCTTAATTGTTTCAGAAACTTGAGTTGTACGGCATATCAGGACCTCCACTACTGCTTTTGAAGAGCTTTCTTCGTGACCGAGAGCACATAGTCTGTATTAATAACCATGCATCTAATAAAGCTCTCACTAACATTGGGGTTCCACAGGGTTCTATTCTAGGCCCTGTATTGTTTCTACTCTATATTAACGATTTACCATTCTGTTTTAGGCATTGTAATAGTATATTATACCCAGATGACTCTACTATGATAACATCACACCATGACATTTACCAGCTCATATCTAAACTTCAAAATGACATTCATTCTTTGAGCATTGGTTCCATATTAACCACCTTACTGTGAATGTTACTAAGAATTGCTTTCAGATTTTCCATCCCTCTCAGAAGCCATTGCCCGTTTCGCCACTGCTATACTTCAATTCCACTGCCATCGCGTCGCAAGGCCGAATTTAGTTTCTAGGCGTTGTTATTACCTCACCTAAAACTCCATTATCATATAGTTGAAACTTGCAAGAAAATTCCATTTGGGTTACGCGCACTAATCAAAACCCGATCCTTTTTCCCAATCCACACATTACTATCACTTTGCTACGCTTTCGTCCACAGCCACTTAAATTTCGACATTGAGCAAACTAATGCACTTTCTTTGTTCAAGTTGAAATTCAAAAATTTTCTTCTTAATTTGTGATTTCTTTATTTATCTTTTGTGTCGCGGAATTCGTAAGTTTTTTTGTACTTTTTTCTGTATTGCATTTCTGTATCTAAATATGTCGGCAATGCACTCTTTACTATGTATTTCGTTATTTATTTTCAGTGTTGCTTCATAAATTTCCTTACAATACAATTATTCTTTATGTTGCCTATCCAAATCTATTACCATGGGAGGTCCCACCTGCAGTCTTGTTGCAAATGCATACCAATAGATATTGACAATCAATGCATGATCGGAAACGGGCCGCCAGAAATCCAGTGGTACTTCTATTTGAACCCTTTCTATTCTACGTACCAAAAAACAATCTCGAACCTTTTTTTTTTAATATGCCAATTGCAAGCAGTGAGGTCTTTGTTCGAGGTAAATGTCGCATCTTTTATGACGCAACGCGCTGAAACAAGTGTATTTTGCAAACCTATGAGCAGTTGTGTACATGTTGTTAATCATTTTAAGCAGAGATGTTGCTGCCAATTGATACATTCATACTTGTTTCGCAGTTTTAAGCGCGATGCGCATCATCAAAGTTTTCAGCAAGGTTCTTCAGGAGCTTATTTGAAAGGCGGAGCTTTTCCACGCTCCTATTTGCATCTGAAATTACATGTCATGTAAAATTTAGCTATTCCCTTAACATATTCAGCGTGGTGAATGTACGCTGGAAACCTGAAATTTGAATTCTCAGAAGCTCTGAGTTTCCATTTGTTTAGGTGTAAATTAATTCTTTCCGACGGAACGTATGCACGATTAACAAGTGGCTTTCTCACTATCAGTCCTTGCAGAAGATTCCGATATAATTGCTATTCGCAAAACACTTTACAGTCAGTGCGACATGATAGTCGTCTTCATTTTCTGTGCAATGAAGAGAGCTTCACCAAAATACTCAAAGTTGCTCTTTTAAATCGCGCGTTGCAAAATAACATCAGCGCCTTCTGATGCAACTCCCAGCAGAACAATGAATCCCTGCAGCTCCCATTTAGCACAGAAATTGCATTCGGTCTTCAGTAAAACAAATTTATTTGGTATATTTGCCTGATTCGCTTAGAAGTCGGTTGTTCGCATCGTCTGTGGCGCCATGGAAGCAAACCAAGCTGCTTTCCCAGCAATGGCACTGTGGCGCCACCTCGTTTTGTCCTCAATTCCGAAAAGATTTATTGCGATACACAAAAAAAAACTTCTAATTTACTGCAGTTTCGGGCGAAAGTTTATTGCTATTCGTAAAATAGTCGATAAACCTTTTTAAATAATCCGCAACGCAACACCGTCCGCCTACTTTCTTTCGTCGAATCCCTGTCAGTGTTGCTAGAAACAAAACGAGGTGACGCCACTGGGGCCATCACAGGGAAAATGGCTTGGTATGCTGCGCCGCAAATTTTGATATAAAAATCTTGCCAAATTTTAGATGGAGGACGCCGCGGTTTATTTGGGAAGAGCATTCTATGGCTGGCATTTAATTGCTCAACACACCGCATATGCCAGGTTACGAGCTTACACCTCCGCTGATATCTATATCTTTCCTCGGCGTGCGCTGGTGAGTTCTTTCACGTGTCGCAGGTTCCTTAAACGTGCGCTGGAAGTGAAACAATGGTGATCTATTTATTCACCTTGGCTCATTGTCACAAACCCCCGCCTTTACGATCAACAAAGGCGCGGAATATCTTCACGGTTACCCGCCGTCCCTCTATGAGGTTTGAGGACACAGAAGTTAGGCCGGTCAACCCATAAAATATGTGTCTCGGTTTGTTATTGGCAAATAAGTTCAAGAAACTCACTTTCTTTTACAAACAATTGAATAGTTATAGATATTAGTCCAAATTACATTGCATAATAATCGAACATGAAAAAAAAAACGCCACGACACGATAATGGTAAAAGATGACTCCGTAAATAACAAGACAAAAGAAAACCGACAATGCACAAGCACAGCGGTAAAATTAGACTATAAAGATAACAAAGAAGATTTTCCTGATCTATTGTTACGTGGAAAGTTCATGTATTTACAGTATATTTACAGAACAGCTGGAACTGGCATAGCAGCGAGCAGCAACACGGAACTAGCCCCACTTCGTCGTCATCACCTTGTCCCTTCCGCGCGGCAAGAGGACACACTCCGTCGTCATCATCGCGTAACATGACCCCCTGGCAGTGTAAGCGTCGTCCCGGCGCTAAACTGGCAAAGAAGGCATGAAGTCGTATGGCTTGAGGCGCGAAACATGGACAATGTCAGTAGTGAGGTGAGAGGAGGACGCGGGCACAAGAGGGGCAAGTTCATACGTCACATCAGTGACTTGGCGCACCACCCGATAAGTGCCACTGTAGGGGGACAAAAGTTTCTCCGAGAGACCAATGCAGCGTGCAGGATACCACAAAAGAACCAATGACCCAAGGTCATAGGTTACGTGGCGATAGCACCTATCGTAGGCAGACTTTTGAGAAGTCTGAGAGGCGATGAGCCGACTACGGACTACTTGGCGCGCTTTAGTGGCTTGCGCAATGGCATCACGTGCATAGGTAGTTATGGGGCGGCCAGCAGGCGGAACCAGCATGTCCAAAGGTAAAGCGGGGTGCCTGCCAAAGAGCAGGAAGAAGGGTGAATAACCCGTCGTGTCGTGCTTGGAAGAATTCTAAGCAAAGGTCACATATGGCAGCGCTAGGTCCCAGTCGTGTTGATCAGGTGATACATACATAGATAACATGTCCGTAAGTGTGCGGTTGAAGCGCTCGGTAAGGCCGTTGGTTTGGAGATGGCACGTGGTCGCGAGCTTATGCTTCGTAGAACATGAACGCAGGATGTCTACAACACCTCGGGACGAAACGTAGCGACCGTGGTCGGTATTAATTGACGAGGAGCGCCGTGATGGAGAATGACGCTGTGTAGAAGAAAGTCAGCGACATCCGTAGAGCAGTTCGTGGGTAGAGCTCGGGTGATGGCATAGCGTGTTGCATAATCGGTTGCCACTGCGATCCATTTGTGACCCGACCGTGACGAAGGGCAAGCCCAACCCGATAAAAATGGTTCCAAGGGCACGTCAATTGGTTGCAGAAGGCCAGCTGGTGGCCGCGAGTTTTTTCCTCCGCTAACACGCATCACACGCTGCGATGTAGTGCCGGATGCTGCAGTATAGTCCCGGCCAAAAAAAAGAAAAGAAAAGGACGCCGTACCCGGTCGTAAGTGCGAGACACACAGAGATGGCCAGCTGTGGGCAGGTCGTGGACTTCTTCAATAACAGAGCAGCAGAGCTTTTTGGGAATGACCAACAGGAAGGGAGAACCCTCATTATGAAAGTTGCGGCGGCAGAGGATACCATCCTGTACAAAAAAAAGCTGCAGAGAAGAACCTGTTCTTCCAGATGCCAGGCCTTCAATGATGACTCTTAAAGATGGGTCGTTGCGCTGCTCGCCTGCTATGTTGGCGAGATTGGAGAGGACGAAGACACGGGGCATTGCCTCTGCGTCATCAAGTCAGGGGGCTCTACAGGTTAGCGAGGCAACAATCGGCATCTTGATGAAGACTTGTAAACGACGTTGTAGGATTATTCTTGATGGCGCAAAGCCCAGCGACCAATACGGCTGGAGGGATCTCTCAGAGATGACAACCAACAAAGCGCGTAGTGGACAGTGAGAGCTGAGAAAGAATAAGTAAGGTCGGAATTTAGCGACAGCCCATACAGCGCGAGACACTCGCGCTCAGTAATCGAATAATTGCGTTCCGCGTTGTAAAGAAGGCGGCTAGCATATGCAATGACGCGGTCATTGCCATGTTGGCGTTGAGCCAGCACTGCACCGATCGCATATCCGCAGACGTCTGTTCGAACTTCAGTGGAAGCTGAGGGATCGAAATGAGCCAAGACAGGGGGAGACGCCAGTAAGCCTATAAGATTTAAAAACGCACCTTGCTGGTCAGGGCCTCACGCGAAAGCGGTGTTTTCTTAAGTAGGTCGGTGAGAGGACTAGTGATACGGGCAAAATCTTTGATAAAGCGGCGAAAGTAAGAGCAGAGGCCGACGAAGCTGCGCACATCCTTCTAAGACGCGGAAAGTCTTTGACGTCTTGAATTTTACACGGATCAGGCCGTACTCCGGAGGCGCCAACCATGTATCCAAGAATGGTGAGTTGGCTGCGACCAAACTTTTATTTCGATGAATTGAGCTGGAGGCCGGCTGTACGGAATACATTGAGTATACTGGTAAATTGTTCAAGGTGCGAAGAAAAGGTCGGCGAGAGTCGAGGTAGCACAGGCAGGTTGTCCATTAATCCGCGAATAAGGCAGTCCATCATTCGTTCAAAGGTCGCCGGTGCATTGCAGAGACCAAACGGCATGACTTTAAAGTGGTACAAGCCGTCTGGTGTGACAAAGGCTGTTTTTTCACGGTCTTGCTCATCAACAGCGATCTGCCAAAACCCGGACCAACGTATTTAGCTCCATGGAGGTACACTAGGGCATCATCAATTCTGGGAAGAGCGTACACATATTTTTTATTAATACTGTTGATATGGTGGTAATCAACACAAAAGCGATAGCTGCCGTCTTTCTTTTTAACCAGAACGACTAGGGACGCCCACGGGCTCGTCGAGGATTCGATGATTTCTTGAGCGAGCAACTTGTCAACCTCCTTTTGGATTACCTGGCGTTCAGCACCGGATACACGATAAGGGCGGCGATGAATAGGAACAGCGTCGCCGGTGTGTATGCGATGTTGCACAAGAGAAGTTCGACACAATGGGCGCTGATCAAAATCAAAAATATCTCTGAAAGATGCCAGCAGACGACAGAGTGCATGAGCTTGTGGAAGATAACCGTCTGAAGCGATCATCTTGGCGTAGTCTTGATTGGAAACTTCAGATAAAAAGCAGTCAGAGAAGGGCGTTAAACCGGTGGCCACAACTGAGAGATCACATTCATTCACAGAACAGAGTGGCGAGCGAGATGCCTTTCGGGAGGGGCTGGATTCGCGACGCAAAGTTCAAAACAGGGAGGCATGTTTGGTTCGTGATCACTGTGACGACGGTATGAGCAAGGGCAACGCGTCGGGTTAAGGGAGGGTCGAGGATTGGGGTAACGATATAGTGTCCATCGGGACTAGAGTGTACAAAGCAGAATGTAACATAAGTTGCGGTTTCAGGTGGCAGGCGAACAAAAGCGACACTACAAAGGCGGTGCAGAACAGGGGAAGGTGGGTCAAGCTCAACGACGCTTGTAGCACAGTCTATGATGGCTGCATGGTCAGAAAGAAAGTCGAGGCCAAGGATGATGTCTTGAGGACAATGCTGCAGACCTGTGAAGAAGACGGTAGTATGGCGGCCAAAAATCGTTACACGGCAGAGCACATGCCAGTGACCATTGACGTTGCTCCATCTGCAACACGCACAACCTGTATAGGGGCAGGCATTTTCTCTCTTTCTTTATCCTTTTTCCATTTCATATATCCATCTATTGTAAATAGGCAGTTGTGGTCTTTGTTTCCTTTTGTATCTTTAATGTACATTTTTTACATTTTTATGTCTGTTTTTTTTTCATCTAAATTATTTTTTTTTTATTTTGGGCGTTTAGCTCCTTTTCTTTTATCGTAAATTGGATTACGCCTGGCAAAGCTTTGCTGGTCCGGGATCCCTCTCTCTTTCTTTTACATTTTTTTCGTAATATTCTGAGAGGAATAATAAAAGGTAAAAGGTAAAGGCATCAGCACTTTTCTCAAGCGAGAACGGAGTTCTGGGCTCATGACAGAAACTTGCGCAATGGTATCAATGAGGGTTTGAACGTCTGTGCCATCCACCGGCACGGTGAGCAAATTACGGCGCGCACGAAGAGCTTGACGAGGATTTGAGATCCTACTGCAGCATCACCTCTAGACGCTGCAGCGCCTAGTTTTTCGTCGGAGAGCGGCCATATGGATTGGGAGATCAAAAGCGATGGCGTTGGGATGAACGGTTGTGACGGCGGTGGGGGGAGGGTGATCGGTTGAGGCGTGAACACTCGGTATCAGCGGCTGTGCTTGAAGGGTCGTGGCGAGGTGAGAAGGGATGCGAGTGGTCATCATAGATATAAGAGGGTGGCAGGCGGGACCTTTGTGGCTGGAACCACCGATTTTGGCAATAACGAGCGATATGGCCGACGCAGGAGCAAGTAAAACAAATAGGTAGGTAATCGGATGTACGCCATTCGTCTGGATAACGTCGACGCTGGGCAACATAGGCAGGTAGGACAGAATAAAGGTTGCGAACGTCGGAGTTATAAGCAAGTTGGCCAGGATAAACTGTGCGAACGTCAGTGTCATAAGGAGGTCGACCAGGATAAACTGAACGAACGTCGGCGACAAGTTCTAAGAACGACTCGGTGCCCAATTGAAGACTAACAAAGAGCTCAAAGTTCGAGTTACAGAGCTGGAAAGCAACTTTGTTGGGTCTGAACTGACCGCGATCAAGTCAAATGTTAATGACCTGGAATGGCGTAGTCGGCGTTTAAACCTGGAATTTCATGGTGTTATTCAGAGTGAGCAGGAAGCCCTACTGGCTAAGATTAATGAAGTGAACCACTAATGCAAGAGAATGTCATGACCATGCATAGGCTGCCTGCAAAAAAGGACAGAACTCCCATCATTCGTATCTGATTTTCTCGTCAGGATCTGAGGGACAAATTGTTCGCCAAAAAAAGCGCCTTCCGTGATGTAGATTGCTTTGTCTTTATCGAAGACAGCATGAACATGATATTCGCGAGACCTCCTTGGGATTGTAAAAGAGCATGAAAAACGATGCGGCTTCCAATTTGCTTGGCATGTCAATGGCAAAATATTCGTTAGAAGGAAGGAAGGGGACTCCGCCTTTGCCATTCGGTCAGAGAGTGACCTTGATCTGCTAGCCCATTAACTTGCCCTAAAATGAAACCTAAAAATGGAGTATCACGAATTACTACTTCCACTTAAAGTCAACGGTTGCCTCGACCTGAATAATTTCTCCACCTTGCATATTAATGTCCGGTCTCTGCGTAACAAGTTTGATGACCTCATATTTTGTTGAAAGTCTGCAGCACAATTTTGATGTAATTCTGCTAACTGAAACATGGGCTGTATGTGATGCTGACTGTGAAACTGCCCGGATATTATCCTAGTTTCCTGAATCGCCCTTGTCGTGGAGGGGATGTTGCCATTTACGTAAAGAACAGTGGCCTTATAATAGTCAAGTGTTACCTGAGTTCTCTATAATGACCCCTGACTTTGAAATGCTCGCTCTGAAGATTGCAGGCAAAATGGTTTCTATTGTTTACAGGCCGCCGTCAAGTGACCGAGATGAGTTCTTAACACATCTCGATGAATTTCTTGATTTTGCCTCTGAAGTTCAATACTCTACTATTACTGGTGGTGACCTCAATATCAATACACTTGAACCTTTTAGTACAAATTGCCAGTTGAATTACACAATTGCTTCCAATCGTTTAACCAATCGTATCACTACACCCACAAGAATAACACCGACGTCATTCAGTACAATTGACGTATTTATAGTAGACATTGTCTCACCCGTTATTTCTGCTGGTACTATTTCCTTAGTGACCACTGTGTCATTTTCGTGTCCGTGCTACATGGCTGCCCACTAAGTTACGCACAATCGAATAGTTTTGCTTATCAATGTATAACTGTTGTGACACTTACCCGATTTCGCGAGTCTATAGACCGTTTTACCGAGAGCGAGCAGGAGAGGAGGAAAGTACTCTCTAAACAGATGCCTTACGCCGGCCCATTGTTGCCAGTACCGAGTAGGTTGTGCATTCGCACGTTTCATGCATAGCAGAGCGGCCTTGCACCTCGGTATATTGTAGTCTTAGAGACTTAAATACCTTAATTAGCATCCATTTTAGTGCTAATGTAATCTGGACAGCAATGCGTGATCCCGAAATGCACAAAGAATGAAAAAAATCGCAACATGATTGCCGAGAGCGTATGCGGGAAGCATGCATCGACAGTCCGAGTTAGGCTGTGATATGTTTCTGCTTCACCGCTTTCAAGTCTATCCTGATTAATTTCGCCTATGAACGTTTTATGTAAGCCAGATAGACTTAGTACCAATGACGGACTCACGAATATGATGCCAATTTCACTTCCTACGCCGTAGTAACCACGCACGCCGGGCAGGCCGTGCCTCCCCCAAGCCCTCCGTGCCAACGATACGGTGGATCGCTTCCGCCAGCGCAAGAAGAGCGTGCTAAAATTTGTTCTTCACTTAAACAATAAGCCAATAGCAAAAAAAAAATCTTTCTTGCGGATTTCTGACCCATACTGTGTTATTGATGAATGCAATACAAATAAATTACGCAACACATTTCCGCTGGTGCAGCGCACGGGTCATCGTCTGCACACTGGTCCGCTGCTAAGCCGTCATCGAAATTTACATCTTTCTTTTACTGATACTATGGTATCAGCGGTAAGGCAGTTCCATGAGAGACCATTTACTGTAGCCTTGAGCAATTACAAAGCGCCGTCGGGTGTGCCTTCGATGCGAAACAATGTAGGCCTAGCGACGACTAGGGAGTAGCGCTTGACGAGAGTGCCGTAGTCCGCAGCGCCAGCGAGCGGCGCCGCTTTCGTAAGAGCTGCTGTATGTGCTGCTGTATGTGCTGCGAATTTGTCGTCTTCGTTCATGGTGCAGCTGAGAGTGCTGGTTTCGCAACGTTTTGCTCAACAATACGTCGTGGAAACGATGCTGCTACGACGTACGGGACGAGGGTTGTTGCGCTGCAGGACAAACACTAAGGCTGCATAAAAACGTCGACGGATAATACTTTAGACACTACTTCTTTTATGTGCTGGTCTTGAACCATGGTTTAACTTCAAAGTATACATTGTTGAAGATCAAAAGCTCGGTCGTATATAGAAATGGGAAAGCGTCTTTCGTAATATCTGCATTCCGCGTTCGGTAGCTGCCCGTACGGTTCATTCGCTGTGTGTTTGTATGTACAGTTACCATTGCGATAATAAAATAAATTTAAAATACATTTATCGTGAAAGATACAACGGATACACCCTCGCTGCGGAAGTGAAGCGCAATCCTTCGCAGTCACTACGCAGTTCCAACAGCTGCCGCCATGCCAAACGGATTGCGGTTTGCTCGCGCGCTCAAACAAAGCACAAATACAACAAGGTGTCGGATAGCTTTCACGAGCCCCGCGAAACAGCACTTTTACACTACCGCACCGCAGCATCAACACGAACAGCACAGCCCAAGATGGCGTCAGGAGGAGCCAGAGCGGACTTTTCCAGTTTGGCCCATACGGGGCGCCACCAACAAACTAAGATGGCTGCACCCAGGCATAGAAACTAAAAAGGTCTATACGCGTTGCAGATCGAAATTGTGTACTTGCCTCTCCTAATGTTGATGAATATTATGAGCTTCTTTAACTACTTTTAAAGCCATTTACAATAAGTGCTTTCTCTGGAAAACTACGAAATCAAACACGAAACTCCGCAAACCTTGGGTGACACCGATACACTTCAAAATGATGAATCATATGTCTAGGCTCTTCAAGCGTTTTATGTCCACTCGAAACTCTGAGCACCTAATAACTAAAAAAAGTACCACAAGTTAACTAGCGAACTTCGAATATCAAAATATGCTTACAAATCGCGTATCCTCACTAGCAGGACAGGTCCGAAAGCATTTTGGAAACTCCTAAATGAATTGTTTCTTAACAAGAATAAAAATACGCACTTGGGTCAGCTTGCAATCGATGACTTGCTCTATCCCCTCTCTTTGCTGGCAGAAAACTTCACTGACTTCTTTACAAGCTTTAGACCGAGTGGTTCCGCAGTCGAAGGTCTTCAGTTTATCCCAGATAAAGGTTTAGAGACTTTTGCTTTTCATTTAACTGCTAGTGCGGTAGTTTTTAGCCTTATAATGATCCTAAAATCGACAAGTTGCACCGATTCTGATGGTTTCTAAATAATGCCAGTTAAATCTGTTGCTGATCTCTTAGCACCATGCTTAAGCTACATCTTTAACTTGCCACTCACATCAGGAATATTTCCTGCACGAATTAAATATGCAAAAGTAACTATTTTCAAACGAAGTGATAGAAACTAAATGACAAACTATAGGCCAATCTCTATTCTTTCTGCTTTTTCAAAGGTGCTTGAAAAAGTAATGCTAAAAAAATCGATGGAATTTCTTCTAAACATGCATTAATAAACTCCAATCAGTTTGGATTTCTAAAGAGCAAGTCCACGGAATCTTCTCTACTCTTGCAAAAAGGAAATTATTTTAAATAATATTGAAACTAAAAGTTTGACTCTTAGTATTTTCATCGACTTTACAAAAGCTTTCGACCTTCTAAATCATGAAATACTACTCTCTAAACTTGAAGGTTATGATGTCCGTGGTCTTTCCCTCCAGCTCTTTGGTTCTTATTTAAACATGCGCCAGCAGGTCTAGCCCCCTTCTCATTGATTGTGGTGTCCCACAAGGCAGCGTTCTCGGCCCGTTCCTCTTTATTGTCTATACTAACGATCTTGCGAGCATAGCCTATTGTACAAGTTGTATTCAGTACGCTGACGACACAAGTTTCTTTCTTAGGAGCTTTTCTGCCAACGAACTAATCAATAGTGGCAATCTGGTTCTTTGTGCTCTCCACAAATGGTCCACCGCTAATGGTTTGGTAGTTAACACTAAAAAGACAAAAGCCGTCTTTTTTCGACCCCTTAGCCTGGATATTACTGTAAACAATACCCTGCATCTAAATAATAACATTATTGAAATTGTAGACAAGTTCAAATCGCTCGCTGTTGTATTCGACTCTTGCATGAGGTAGTCTGATCATATAACGTATATAGAAAGCAAGCTTACTAGATCTGTTAGCTTCCTGTCGAGACTTCGGAACGAGTTTTCCCCAATGCATAAGCTCCTTATTTGCCACGGTATAATTCAAAAACACATAAACTACTGTCACGTCGTGTGGGTACCATCCAAAACAAATCTGAACGCCATACACGGTCTCTAAAGAAGGCCATTAGATTGATTGCGGGTGCATGTTACATTACCCAGACGGAAACATTAGTATCAATTACTTCACTGCCTTAAATTGTCACCTGAATGCTTAACCGACTTCTTGAAGAATGTTGCTGAACTCAAGCCTTACGTAAACAAATATGGAACATTTCTCGAACTAGGGCATCATATAGTAACCAGGGGCCGAATCCACGAAAGAGTTCGCTTTGGAACGCGTTCGCTTTGCCGTGGCGTCAATTTGACGGAGGCATCGCGGGGAGAAGGGTGGGATGAACGCTGAGGGCAGAAAACAGCCAATAGGCTTTGCTGGGCGGTCCCATCTCGGTTACTCTGCCTTGGCGCGGGCTTTCTCCTCAGGAGTCGAAGGCAACGACACCTGTTTTTCTCCGTGCCGACACCTAGGATTGCCTGAGAGACGGCCAAAATCGTGCGGCTCACCGGTGACTGCGGAAGCCCTATAGTTGCCTCAGTGCTAGCTGACTGCCGCCTGGAAGCCTCCGGTAGCGAAGAACCGCAGCGCACAGAGTACTTTCCGCTCTGTTGTGAGCGCGCTTTTCCTCGTTGGGCGAAGGTGGGGTTTTAGCTCTTCGCATAGCCGGCGTAGAAAGCACTAGAAACTATGAAAAGGGGGAAATCAGCTGGAGAGGATCAGATAACTACATATTTGCTGAAGGACGGGGGAGATATCGTGCTAGAAAAACTGGCCACCCTGTATACGCAGTGCCTGGCGTCATCGACGGTACCGGAAGCATGGAAGAATGCAAACATTATCCTCATTCACAAGAAAGGGGACTCTAAGGACCTTAAAAATTACAGACCAATCAGCTTACTGTCTGTTACGTATATGGCATTTACTAAGGTAATCGCTAATAGAATCAGGACAACCTTAGACTGCAATCAAGCAAAGGATCAAGCAGGGTTTCGGAAACGGTACTCTACTATCGATCATATCCATACCATCAATCAGGTGATAGAAAAATGCTCGGAATATAACCAGCCCTTATACATAGCATTCATTGATTACGAAAAAGCCTTTGACTCAGTTGAAACCTCGGCGGTGATGCAGGCATTGCGAAATCAGGGGGTAGACGAGCCGTACGTGAAAGTGCTGGAAGATATATATAGTGGCTGCACAGCAACCATAGTTCTACATAAAGAAAGCAACAAAATTCCCATAAAGAAAGGTGTTAGGCATGGAGACACAATCTCCCCAGTACTATTCACAGCTTGTTTAGAGGAAGTATTCAGACTTGGAATGGGAGCAGTTAGGGATAAGGGTAGATGGAGAATACCTCAGTAATCTGCGATTTGCTGATGACATTGCCTTGCTAAGCAACTCGGGGGATGAACTGCAAATAATGATTGATGACCTAGACAGAAAAAGTAGAAAGGTAGGCTTGAAAATCAATATGCAGAAGACTAAGGTAATGTTCAACAACCTCGGGAAGGAACAGCAGTTTACATTAGGTAGCGAAATACTGGAAATAGTAGGCGAATATGTCTACTTAGGACAGATAGTAACCGCAGATCCGGACCATGAAAAGTAAATATCAAGAAGAATAAGATTGGGATGGAGCGCATTTGGCAAGCACTCGCAGATTATGACTAGCAGCTTACCGGTATCGCTCAAGAGGAAAGTATACAACAGTTGCATCTTGCCTGTACTCACCTATGGGGCTGAAACGTGGAGGCTAACCAAGAGAGTTGTACTTAAGTTGAGGACAACCCAGAGGGCTATGGAACGAAAAATGGTAGGGGTAACATTAAGAGATAGAAAGCGTGCAGAGTGGGTCAGAGAAATAACTCAAGTTACCGACATTCTAGTGGAAATTAAGAAGAACAAATGGACATGGGCAGGACATGTAGGGCGAAGAGAGGATAACCGATGGTCGCTTAGGGTAACAAACTGGATTCCAAGGGAAGGAAAGCGTAGCAGGGGGAGGCAGAAAGTTAGGTGGGCGGATGAGATTAAGAAGTTCGCAGGGGTCAAGTGGATGCAGCTAGCACAGAACCGGGTTAAGTGGAGAAATATGGGAGAGGCCTTCGCCCTGCAGTGGGTATAATCAGGCTGATGATGATGATGATGATGATGATGATGATGATGATGATAGCCGGCGTACAAGCCCCTTCGACAGTCTGAAGTGCCTTCGAAAGGCATCTTCAGACATGTCGAAAGGCTTGTCATGTGCTCGCGACCGCCGAAGCCGCTGATCACATTCGCTGAGCACTGCGAACAACAGCGGGGCGACGGGGGGCACGTATAGCATGATTCTCGCGCTGAAGCTAACGCCACTTACCCGAGTTCTACACACAGCGACCGAACGCGTTCGCTTTCATTTGATTGACATGTCTCGTGACGTCAACGAAATCCGTGGTCCCGCTTTCGTGAAATGATGTCACCGTCAGCGGGGGCGACACGCGGCCAATGAAGCGAGGCGTCGAGAGAGAAAGCGAACGCGTTCCAAAGCGAACTTTTTCGTGGATTCAGCCCCAGAGCCTTCGTTTTACATTACCATGCATACTAAATTATTACAGCATACAGAACTCAAACATCTTTACCGCCTTAATTGAGGACTTTACACTGTATTTCATCAACTCCGCACTGTCGTTCTGTACTTTCCGTTCCTTGACTTGAACATATGCCATAAGAATAGGCACTTTATTTTCATTTTGTTTTGCCATATTTGCGTGCATACTGTTAGATGATTGTGGGCCGTTAATTTACTGTGCTAGTTTTTAATCTGCTGTTTCATTTGTATATTTGTGCTCTTTCTGTGCTTCATAATTTGTTATATGTGTATGTTTGCATTAAATTCACACGTTTTATTGCTCTGCCTTTACTGAACCTCGGGCATCTTTCAAGCTATCGTTGCAGCTTTTCGACCGAGGCCCATTTCCTGTATATTACTAGAAATTAATTTTTTTCAATTCATTTTCAATTCAAATATTGAATGCCGGGCGAGTCTAGCAGAAAACCCTTTTTTATGGTCCGTTGTAATACATCCCAATAATATTTCCCTTCCCAAAATGAAAAAAAAAAGCATCTATTATTTCCGGCTGCTTACAGATTAAACAGTGTGCTCCCCACGTGAAACGCTCTTCACAATTCCCCTTGTCTACAGTGAGCATGTTAGTAGACGAATTACAAAACGCCGGTGACCTTTAATGCGTTCAATGAAATGCTGGTTGTGTTCGACAAAGGGTGCGCGATGTACCGTTTCGATCGACGAGACATGACGTCGGAAGTCGATTCATACATATACGAAGGGGATTCGGACGCCGATCAAGCTGGAGAGCGGACGTGCAATCAATGGGCTCCATCGACCACGAACGTTCGCGCTCTACCTTGGTCACTGGAGTTCGGATTTTCTGTGGGAATCGGCTCTATTTAGAAAGCGCTCACCGCGCATTCTCAAGTTTCCAAGTTGGGCTGAATGTTTCATTTTTGAGGCTTTAAAGAGCTTGGTAAGCCACGGGTGACGCTAGGCCTAGTTAGGCCTCGGCAGACCAAATCACTCCTGCGGTCGAGGCAGCTTTGAAGATCAACGAAAATGGTGGAAACCGTGGAGGGAACAAGCATAGACCCTGCGGAGCTGAATGAGCCCGGTCAGTGGTTCGTCAGCAAGAAAAGAGGAAAGGCGGTGCCACTCGAAAACGAGCAGCGCTGCGCCCCCGAAGATCAAGGCAGGGAGTGAGACGCGTCTAAGCTCGCCGGAATGAGAATGGCAGCGAAGTCGGTTGAAAAGCAATCATCAGTCAAGATACCAGACGGAACTGATAAAATAATTCTCCACCCACGGGGAAATGTCACCCGCCTACCTAAGTACGGCAACATAGAACTTGCCGAGTTGTTGCTAGCACCGCGATCGTAAGCATCAGAGAGGCTGGGGAATACACCTTCTCGGTCAACACAAAACAGCAGTCCATCCTCACCGCAACAGACAGCGAAGAGCGGAAAAGAAAATACGTCGCACTACACGTCCTCGAGTTCGAGGGCCAGAAAATCGAAATCACGTCGTATGTCGCTATGCCCGAGGATAGCGGAAAGGGGGTAGTACATCACATGCCCTTTCGCATAACCGAGAAAGAAATAGTACAACGGCAGCGCACCATCAAGGGCAGCCCCCCCCCCCTCCCCCCCTGAGAACCAGGCGCCCAGGTAAGAGCTCAACCACAGTCCTCATTCTGTTTGAAAAACCAGAGGTTCCGAGATGGGTGAAACCCTCACTTATATGGCAAAGATGTACTCTATACAGAACGAAGTACGAAGTTTGTAACGCATGCGGGCGCCTAGGACACCGCGAATATGTTTGTCCAGATCCCAAGAACACTAAGTGCAGAGGATTTGGAGTGGAACGCCCGGACCTTGAACATACCTGTGAAGTCAAATGCCAGCTGTATGGCAAAGATCATCCGCTCGGCGACAGAAAATGCAAAACTGTACAGGACTTCCTAAAATACTGAAAAAACGGCAATGGGAACAGAAAATCGCCCAACAGCAGCAGCATCAACAACAGCACGACGAGCAGCAGCACAAATCTAGCACTACACCAGATTCTCTCCGCCGGGATCGCCCCAAGGACAGGCGCGGCGACAACGAGGGTTACCGCGCAAGATACTACTTCCCGAGCCTGTAGGAAACCGAGGGACGGCGCCCGCAGCAGCAGCGCTGGGGCCGCTCACGCTCCAGCACCACAGGTCGTTCCGGCTCTAGACACGGCGACGCTCAAGCTCCCGGGACCTGGCCAACACCCGGAACAAGCGTCGGAGCCCCAACAGGGAAAAAAATGTAAGCTTTGCTAGCGGGCCCTCCCAGCCTAAAGATAAGAAAGATGAGGAAATCGACTAACTTATAGATGGAATTTCCGAGCTTGAGGAAGTAATTAAAAAACTCATTCAAGAATTACAAGAGCCTAAAAAACCTGCAGACGTGGGATCCCCTCTTCCTCTCCACAAAACTCGCAGCCAAAAACTATGCCAATACCGACTCCCCCGCCGCCTCCCATGACGCCAACTCTGTCGTCGTCTTCGAAGGAGGTAATGGTAATAGAACCAGCTAGACCAACCCCGATGAAACGCAAAGGGGAGACATCGATTCATTGGTGGCATTAGAAAAGAGACCAGAAACTAAGTTCGAAGCTAAATTCACTCAAATAGAACCCAGAATAGACAAAATAGAAGCCAAAATCGAGAAAAAAATTACAGGCATTCATGACTCAGATCATGGGTCGAATAAATCAGATTCAAGGCCAGATCCAAGCTCTTACAATCGAGGTCCAGAGACAGAGCAGAATTGGTTGCCATCAAAGAATGGCAGCAAATCATACACGAAAAAATCTAACAGCTCCAAGATGACTAGAGGAGAAACACATGAATCTCTCATCTGGCAGTGGAACTGCCGTAGCTTCCAACGCAAGCGAGCTCTTGTCCAGCAACACCTTAAGCTCATAGATTAAAAACCGATAGCCATTGCTCTTCAAGAGACGGGCAAGGACATTAAACTAGCGGGGTATCAGTATGCATTAGTGATAGAGGAGCGAAACCTCGCGTAGTTACGCTAATTAAGAAAAACATTGCAGCCATTACCGTGCATCGCATTATCGTGAGGCGCTACGAAATGCGATGCGATGCGATGCGCTACTGTCGCCTTCATGTAAACACGGCTATAGAGCACGATATAAATTATAAAGCCATAAATTATAAAATTATAAAGCCAGGTACCCAGCCTTTCCCTCCTAAATTTATATTCCACCCCGTTCCACCCCGCGGCAGCGGCCCCGCCGGGGTGGTGCAGTGGTAAGACGCCCGACTACTGTGCCGGAGTTCCCGGGTTCGAACCCGACCGCGGCGGCTGCGTTTCGATGGAGGCGAAACGAAGTGGCGTCCGTGTGCTGTGCGATGTCAGCGCACGTTAAAGATCCCCAGGTGGTCGAAATTACTCCGTAGCCCTCCACTACGGCTCCTCTTTCTCTCTTTCCACTTTCATTCCCACCTTCCTCCCTTCCCTTACGGCGCGGTTCGGGTGTCCACAGAGCAAGTGTGACAGTTACTGCGCCTTTCCCTTCCTGTGAACCAATTTAACAATTTAACCCCGCGGCAGCGAAAGGTGCGCTTCAGAGCCCTCGTTCGCAAAGCGATCAAGGCGGCTGGAATAAGCCCCATGTTAATAACAGGAGACTTAAACGCCGCACACCAGGAGTGGGGGTGCGCTAAACAAGACGTGAAAGGCAGACAGTTATGGGAAGACGCGCACGAGCTAGGACTAACCCTTCACACGTACTCCAACTGTCCGAGGAGACTGGGAAATGGCATCGGCCCAGACGCCTCCCCAGACCTAACTTTCTCTACAAACGCACTTGATTTAAACTAGCAAAATACAGAACAGAACTTCGGTAGCGATCACTATATCCTGGTCTCTACCCTTAGAAATGGCGTAAAGTCGCGCAGGAACCGTCAAACAAATGGTACGGAATGGGCTAGCTTTCCAGAAATTAGAGCCAAAAAGAAGGCCAGATGCAAAATTGTGGATATCGAGGAATGGGCGGAAGTCCTCAAGTGATACGTTGGAGAGGCAACGAAAATGCTAGAAGGCGACGACGCCCCAGAAATTGCAGACAGCAAACTGCTCCACATGTGGGAGGCGAAACACTGTTTGGAACGTAGGCTTAAAAACCAAAAATGGAACAGGAACCTTCGCAGAAGGCTAGCTAGACACAACAAAGAAATCGAGAATTACGCAAATAAATTATGCGACAAAATTGGTGCGACAGGTGCGATGAAATGGACAGGAGTATGAGCCTTTCCAAGACATGGGGCCAGCTACGCCACCCACTAGATCACACGAAGTCCAAAACCCAATCGGGCATCAGGTTGGCTCAAGCTAGACACGCGTACGAGAGCACAGACGCAGAATTCAAGGATAAGTTAAAGCAAATGTACATGGGAGACATCACCTCCTGCGCCCTCCCGGTGTACACGTAACGAGATACTCGATACTTCCATTGCGGAGGCAGAGGTGAGGGCAGACCTTTCCAGCTTAAAAACCAAATCTGTCCCGGGCCCCGATGGTATCACAAAGAAGATCCTCAGGAACTTAAATGACGACTCCATCATCGCTCTTACAGAATGCCCAGGACATGATGCTCAGATTAAAATACGGTTTCTTGGACGCATTATCAAAAGATTCTAAAGTAATCTTGGGGCTAGACTTGCCAAAGGCGTTCGATAATGTCAAGCACGAGGTTTAATCGACACAGGTGTAGGCGAGAAAACTTACAAATAAAAAACGGAATTTCTGTCACACAGAAACGTCTGCATAAAGTTCCAAGGCATCGAGTCCCCCGCAGTGGAGCTAGGGAGCAAGGGCACGCCGCAAGGTTCTGTCCTATCGCCTTTCCTCTTTAATGTGGCAGTGAGAGGACTCCCCACGGCCCTCAAAAAAATTGAGCGTCTAAATTTCAGCATATACGCGGATGACGTAAACATCTGGTTTAACCAGGCGAGCGACGCCCGCATAGAAGAGTGTTTGCAGCAGGCAGTGGACACGGTAGTTGCCTACGCCGCTGATAGGGGCCTCTCGTGCTTACCGCAAAAATCGGAACTAATCGTCTGCAATCCTTAATCCCTTAGAAGAAACACAGACTCAAATTTCGAAATTGAAGTCGAAGGTAAAACCGTTCCTAAAGTAGAACAAATCAGAATCCTGGGATTATAAAGGAAAACGGATACAATGACGCGTCATAAAAAAGCTAGAAGACTACGCATCGCAAGTTCTAGGCATCTTTAGGGGGATCTCCCATAGGGGCAGAGGCCTTAAAAAGAGAAACCTATTGAAGCTAGTACAGGCTTACATTTTCAGCCGAGTGTGCTACCCTACAACCTTCCTATATCTTCCATCATACATGACATCGGTCTCGAATGTTCTCCAGAGAAATCGGAGCTCCTCATCCTGCCGCCGAAAGGTGGGATCTACCACACGAACATTGAGATAAGCATCCGGAGTAGACGCGTTCTTCGTGCAAACACGTTGCGTATACTTGGTCTGTATCTGCAGAACGACGGGAAGAACTAAGAAACACTAAAAAGGCTGAAACAAACCCTCGCCGCAACCGCGCAACTAATAAGACGAGTCACGGGGAAGGCGCACGGATTCCGAGAAGCTAATACTCTCCGCATAATCCACGCCTACACAGTTAGTCATATCCTCTACGCGACCCTTTATCTTAGGCTTAGCGCAGGCGAAACTCAGCATCTAGACGCCATGATTCGGCAAGCGACAAGAACGGCTCTGAATCTACCAGGTAACGTAAGGAACGACAAACTGCTTGCCCGGGGCTGCACAATACAATACGCGAATTAAGTGAAGCACACCTTCAAGCCCAATACATACGCCTTGCTGCCACACCTACTGGTAGACAAATATTGCACAAACTTAACCTCTGGATCCCTACCAACGACCCAAAACTAAGCACGCTTCCATCCCACATCAGGGAATCTCTCTACGTCAAACCGCTACCTCGAAACATGCACCCTTTACGGGATCAAGGCCGCAGGACTGCACGGGCGAAATCACTACACAAGTGTTACGGGGACGCCCCTCAGGCGGTCAGGGTAGATGCAGCTGTAGACGACTGGGAGCTACGGCCGTAGTTTACCGACCAAATGCCGACCCCCTTAGTTTCGAACTGCCACCAGGCACCACAGCAGAAGAGGCTGAAGAAACCGCCATCGCCATGGCTAAGACAGACACCAGTGCCAACTACATAATCAGTGACTCCAAAACCGCAATCTTAAATTATTCTAGAGGCAGGGTACACCTCTCTGCCAAATGTCTGCTAGCCACACCAACCCCCCACCTCCCCCGACGCGCTGAGCTAATCTGGGTACCTACGCACTCGGGAAATCCCGGCAACGAGGCCGCCGACTCCTTAGCCCGAGGGTCTAGAAACCGGGCACAGGCGGAACTCGGGGGGGGGGGGGGGATTCCTCGAAGGAGCGCATGCGTGCCTTCGCTGAGCTCACCGCACACTTCCGCGCCGAACGGCAACAATACCCACCACCACACTCCTTCCCTTACCACCAGGGAACATCATCTCTGGCGACGACTGCAAACGAGGGCCCTACCCACTCCCTCTCTATTATCTCACTACCAATCAATCCCGCCAACCTGCCCCTCTGTCAAGCCCCTAAAGCGACACTGACCCATATCCTACTAACCTGCCCGGCGTCTCCTCCTCCCGGCGGACAGGTGCCACTACTGACTTGGGAAGACTGGGAGACCACACTACGCTCCAAGGACCCGGCGAAGCAAAAGATCGCAGTTCGCCGGGCTGCCGACGTCATGGACAGATTGAATATGAACGTTTGAGTGCGGTGGGGCCGTGCGGGGACCCAGGGGGCCAGGGGGCCCCGAATACCCTTGCGTCTAATAAATGTTTGTCCTCCTCCTCCTAAATCTTAGAGCCTGCTTTGAGCAGATTCAATAAATGGTCCCTGGGTGCCGCCATAGTACTCGCTAGACTGCATTTTGCGTACAAAAACCCGTTTTGCTGTGGCTTGCAGCGTGCTAGCGACAAGCGCAAAATGTAGTCCAGCGAGCAATATGGCGGCACACAGGGACTACTTATTTAAAAGGTGGTATTATCCTTAAATGGTTATTGATGACAACTCGAGCAGCTGTAGTCGGCTCGTCATATCTCCCGGTATCACAGCAATGTCCTGCCGTCTTAAAGCACAGCATCTGTCAAGTGGCCGCGGTAGGAGATGAGAACCAGGAGTGACTCCTGTCCCCGGGATTTATTTATTTATCTATGGAATCCACAAAGGCCCCATTTAAGGGGTATTACATGAGGGGTGGGCTTGGAGTACGGCGGTTACAATAAAAAATGCCTTTCGATGGCAGTCTTGAAATGATGAATGTCGGTTAGTGAGGCGATGTGGTCGAAAAGGTCGTTCCAATCCAGGGCAGTGCGGAGAAAAAATGACTTTTGGAATGTTGTCGTATGGGTGCGCTGCGGATGGACGGAATTGGAGTGGAGATGACGAGATGACCAATGTGCTGGCCGGATTAACACGTTGTCAGGTGGCAAGATGTGATAAAACTTATGATAAAGAGAAAGGCGACCTAGTTTCCGGCGCAAAGCTAGATTGTGAAGTTCAAGTTTGGATTTTAGTACGGTAACACTGGTGCGGTAGGAGTAATCTGTAAGAATGAAACGTGAAGCTTGATTTTGAGTAGATTCTAGTAAATTGATCAGATTAGTTTGGTGAGGATCGAATATAGCGTGAGCGTACTCAGGTTTGGGTCTGACAAGAGAAGTGTAAGCAATTAGTTTGACAGAAGGGGGAGCTAATGAAATGTTGTGGCGTAAGTAGCCAAGAACGCGAAAAACTGAGTTGGTTATATGAGAAATATGACTGGACCAGGATAGGTCACTGGAGATATGAATATCTAGATATATGATAGTGTCAGTTTCAGTTATAGGAAGATCGTAAAGATGATAGGTAGAAGGTAAGTAGTTACGTCGACGGTGTAGAGACCTGAGACGTTTTATTAACATTTAATTTCATGAGCCAGGTGTCGCACCGTGTACGCAGATCATCCTGTAGGATAGCAATGTCAGATTGGTTAATTATGGGGCGGTATATTACACAGTTATCGGCAAGTAGACGTATGTAAGATGTTATGTAATTTGGCACGTCATTAATACAAATTAGAAAAAGTAACGGGCCAAGTACCTTGAGGAACATCTAATCGGACTTGGAAAAGGGTAGATGAATGGGAGTTGGCGACAACAGACTGGATACGATTTGTTAGAAAACTGTTGATCCAATTCAATACACAAGGGCCTAAATTAAGGGTAGACAGTTTAGGCAGCAAATGGCGATGCGGAACTTTATCGAAGGCTTTTTCGAAATATAAAAAAAAAGACGTCTGTGGGTATGTTAAGGTCGAGGTTCGTGTGAATATCGTGAAGAAAAAGAGCAAGCTGAGATTCACAAGAGTAGCCTTGACGGAAGCCGTGTTGATTAGGATGGAAATAGCCAACGGATGAAAGGAATGTTGCAACCTGGGAATGAATAACATGCTCCATAATTTTTGAACAACACTAGTAAGAGATATTGGTCTGTAGTTTCTGGGTGGCGAGAGATTACCTTTTTTGAAGAGAGGAAGTACCTTCCCGATCCTCCAGTAATGGGAATGGCACGGTGCTTAGCGACTGCTGAAATATGAGCGATAAAACAAGGCTACTGGCATGTTTAGTGTTCTTAAGCACCTTAACATTAATGCCATTGGTTCCCGCCGAATATGAATTCTTTAGTTTATCAATGGTATTAGAAATGCCGTTCGGGTCAAACGTCAGAGGATACATTTGGGGATGAGCGTATTCAGGTGGCGAAGGGAGGTCGACAGTGGTCTTAGTGAAAACAGCACAAAACGTTTTATTCAGCATGTCAGCAACTTCGTGATCTTGTGCATTGCTGCCGTCGCTACGAATAAAAAAGAAATATTGGTTGAGACGGAAGGACTGATTCTCTTTGAAGACTTTTTGGGGTCATTAAACAGCATAGATGGCAGAGTGTTATTAAAAAAATTGTGTTTAGAGGAGTGTAATTGTCTTTTATACTCTTTAGCCGCGCAGAAATACTTATCCCATGCAGAGGCATTGCTTGAGCGCTTAGCAGATCGGAAAAGTCTTTTTTTTTCTTATTGTTTAAACGTTTTAGTGGCGAGTTGAACCATGGCGACTGTGCACTCTGTTATTGTGATAGTGGGGATGTACTTTGTGATTAGACGGAGCATTTCGCTTTTAAAAAGTTGCCAGTTAACGTCAACAGGCCTCTCTTGATAATTAGCTGCAAACGTGTCCCAAAAAGACTCTAGCTCAGAATTCATACTTGTGTAGTCACCTGTATTATAGAGTGTAGACCAAGCTGCAGTGGAGCGAGCCACTGATTAAAGCGTGATCGCTAGGGGAGGGAAGAAAAGTAAGCGAAGAACAGATATCGGCATCTGTTGTTAAAATTACGTCAAGAACATTAGACGAGCACTGTGTAATACGACTGGGCTCATTGACAAGCTACGTTGCACCGAAAGCCATGCACGTGTTCACGAATTCACTTTCACTGTTGCACTTTGACATGGTAGAAACGGGATTGATCCAGTTAATGGAAGGATAATTAAAATCATCAAAAATAACGACGGGGGGTATTATGATACATAGTCGTTTGCGCTTGCAGTGGGTCATGAAATAAAGATATAAAGGAGTCGTCATTAGATGGAGGGCGATAACAAACACCAATTAGCAGGCGCGGAAAGGTAGTATTACAACAAATCCAAGCCATTTCTGGCGGGGTAGGAACACTGACCGGTGTGCAGTGCAATGATCAGTTAGCTGCGGTAAGAACACCGCTGCCACGTGTATTTCCAGGTCTATCTTTGCGAAAAATATCGAAATGGGGGAATGAAGGCAAAATCTCGAGGTCAGTTATTGATGAATTATGCCATGTCTGTAAGAAGCAGCAAGTCACAAGAAGAAGATATGAGGCTGCAAATTTCATCACGTTTTGCTATAGTACTGCGGATATTAGTGTACAAAAATTTATCGGGAATGACTAACATTGGGAAATTTGCGTAGTACTTGCACTTCGCGCTATGATTTTTCAACCGCTTTTTGTGCGACGTGATCATACATGAATGTCATGCTGTTCGCGATCAGTTTGTCATGTCGTAGTTTGATTTTGTAGTCGTGTTCCTTTGCAAACTGATACAGCTTTTTCCGTGTAAGACGTATTTCAGGCGAGAAGTCTTCGCTGACACTGTAATTCGTTCCCTTAAAATTTTTGCACGAAGAAAATACCTGACCTTTGTCCTTGTAATAGCCAAACTTGACATTTTGCATGCGTTTGCCATTTGAGTAAGTAGCCATTCTGTGAGCACGTTCAATATCAAGTGACTGCAAGTCAACGTCAAGGAACTGATGACAGTGGTCAATGATTAGCTTCTCGCTTTCTGACCAAGATTCATTTGGGCTATCTGTTAAACCGTATAACACTAGACTGTTGCGGCGGGACCTATATTCAGCATCAGGGCAGATACCTGGGCAACGCACTCATTGGTTCCCGAATGCATATCGGTCAACTCGGACTTCAAGGACGATAGAGACATGAACTCTGTTTCAATTTTCTCTAGTCTGGTTTTCAGGGTTTCGAAGGTTTCCAGAAAATTGAAACAGAGTTCATGTCTCTATCGTCCTTCATTTTTCATATGTTTTCCAGTAGGAGTGTGGAGCACAACTGTTTCGTTGTAGCAGAAGGATACGAGCAGGACCGACAATCACGTGATAGAGAGAGATACAGCCAAGCGACTTTGTTGGGCCAGTTGGTACTTATTCATTATTAATATAAACAGCGCGAACACGAAGACAAAGGACAAAATAAAGAAAGCCACAGTACAAGCGCTGTTCATTTTAACAGCCAAGCGAGCTCAGTGTCCTCGTGTAGCTTCTTACATGACAAGAGTGAGGAGCAACGCGAATATAGGGCGAGGCGTTGGGCGAAATATGATGCGCAGGTCAGACAAAATACAGGATTATACACAGTTGGAACGCCAGTACCACAGTACACAACTAGTACTTGCCACGCTCAGCTTGGCCAGGAAATGATGTGGTTTCGGTTAGTGGGAAATGTTTTCTGGCACAATTCTGTTTTGCAAAGTGTCACTTCATGTGGGCGTGCTCTGATGACTGTCCACACAATGGAGTGATACCACGCGTGAGGAATGCTTTTCCAATTACAACCATTCATTTTGCGAACCCTATGCTCTGCGTTGCACATTTCCATATGCAATGCTTGCGGTCCTGCTTTTAAGTGTAACGAGCAGGTAAGTAGTGTGGCCTTCTAGCCAATATCCGGTATTCTTGTAGCGTTTGTTCCTATCCATCTAAAATTTGCGAGAACTTTTGACTACCGCTACACACTGGTGATAATAAAATCTTTAATTCCTTATCTGCGTCTGTGCAGTACATCTTGTGTGCAATATATTAGGGTTTGTAGCATTTGCCGCCAATGCTAGTGCAGATATTTTTTAGCTGCCGCATATTCAAATGTACTAAATGCGGCAAAAAAAAAAGCTGCACACTGATTGCATATCAAGCATACATTGCAAGCAGTTGCTGCCTCCTTGTGATTCGTTCCTCGTTTATTGAACCTCTCTCATTCACAAACACGCGCACAGATACGGCTTGCAACGGTGCGGGCAACACCGAAGGATGGTGTACGAAGACCCCTTTGACTTGTCCAACAAGGTGTTTGGACGGATGTTCTGTCTCGAGAAGAAGAAAGCACACTGATTTTACAACAAATTCACCGATGAAATTGGAGTTGTACAGGTCAGTACGTTGTCAGTGAAGCAGCAGCTGGTGTGGGCACGTGCTTCTTCGCCATGGCAGGCTTCCTGGCATACGAACATGTTTGAGGCAAAGATGACCCATGGCTGCCTACGACTTGGCCAGCTACTAGAAGTAGGTCACGGCCAGCTATTACGCTGGGCTTGGCGCCGCAGTTTTTGACGTAGCATGCGCAATGTACAAGCTTTTGACGAGGGATTCTCGCGAACAGGCTCACAACACGACTGTGCAAGGCTTTATCTTGAAGGTAACGTATGACGTGACCGTGACCTCACCAAATAGCCGGCGCTTAGAGGCGACCCGTTGTCGTCGAAGCCAGCAGCATCCTCCTCCTCCAAGGACGTAGGGAAATCCAGACTGAGGTTATACAGCGCGGCACACGCTGCAATGATGTATGTTGCACTCTCCGGTAGGTTATGCAGCGCCCGGTACCTTTGCAGGTACCGAAAGCGGCTTTTCAGCAAGCCTATGCAACGATCCACCACTGACCGCATGAAGCCTATTCGGTCATTCCAGTAACTGTAGGGGACGCGATGGCAGCTCAACATCGCGACCGAGAGGGTGATAGCACGATGCCGCAAGCACGCGCGTCTCGAGCAGCAAAGTGCGTCAGGTTCACACGTTTCGTTGAACACTAAACTTTCGCTCAGTAAGAGAGGCTAAGGTGCGTAATCGAAGGCGAAGCGACATTCAACTCCAGCCACATCGTACGCTGCGGCATCAAGAACATCGCAGACATCGTGGTCAACGTTGAATCGCTGTCTGCAGACGAGTGTGATGAAGGGTCCTCTGCACTGCGTAAACGTCACAGTGTTCCAAGATTCAGGCTTCGTAAAGGTGAGTATGCTGATAACAGCTTAAAATTGATCATGGGTACGAAGTGACATACTTTTATTTTTCAGTTAACGCGGCCGCACGCCAGTAACAGATTCATTTGTAACCATGCATATGTATATCTGGATCCTCAATCACGTGCAGAAATAAAACGGCTGTGACAGTGGCTCGGTACTTATGATTCTCTGTTACCCGAACTACATGGATTCAATCGCGGCGGCGGCAGTCACATTCCGATGAAGGCGAAATGCCAGCGTACTTTACGATGCCAGAGCAAAACCCCAATTGGTCGAAATGGCCAGTCTTATCTACTATGTTGTCTCTTATAGTCTGAGCTGCCTTATTTGTAAAGCTCCTACCATAAATAATTCAGTGTCATGCGAACGACACGCGCGCTTGTAACTGGTTCCGATGTTTAGAAAAAATTGAGCGGTGCTCACTAGCCACTGATGTAAAAGTTTCATTTACAAATTTCGCTGTGATTGCATGTGATATCTTCATATCCATTTTTATTTCAGGGAACAAGCACATGGAAGGCAAGCCTTTCTGAACAGTGCAAGCATTTTTTTGCTGCCCTGATTTATTTGAACCAGTCAATATATACTTTTGTTGTATCATTTGGGAGTTTCATGCAGTTGGGTATGCCTCCCACACATTGCCTACGTTGTCAAAATTGTTATATATCAGACACAAGTATATCTTAAGGGCATAATCTGTTTGATTTGGTGTCCTGTTAGAAGAGCTTGTATGCTTGAATAAAGAATAGCAGCAAGTTCTAAACGCTCACTTTTGTTCATTGTTTTTTTTTTCATATTCAGGGCAAGCAAAGATAGTCTGGATATGCTTTCCTGCACAGATGTTCAGAAGCAGTGGGGCCATATTTCCTCATCCAACTTATTGCAGCCACGGCCAGCGAACGAATTTTTTGCGTGCATAAAAGATTCTCTCAGGACGTGCAAAGGTATACCCTAAAGCAATTGATAGAAGCAGCGCCTGACTTTTTACTTGTCAAGCACAAGACACGGGTCAGGAAACAGAAACCACTGCAAGCACAAACCACCAGAGATGCTTTTGCACAGTCGACACCTTATTTTCAAAGGACCACATGGACTCTATTCTGTAAGATTATACAGAGTTTCATTTTTTTAAGTCTCTGCAGTGGACTGAAAATGTCAGTGAAATGATTGTTTCTTGAAATGCTGAGTACATAAGGAAAAAAATGTTACGAGATTGAGGTATGCCTGAAAGCAGAGTGCAAATCAAGTATTGAGCTAGCAATGCACTTGAAAGACAAAAAGAATAACTGGCAGCCACTCGGGGTAGAACTCTTCCCGTTTGATGGAAAGAGGAAGTCGCACATGGGAACCAAAAATTGAGACTGTATCAAAACCGCACTTTTGCTGGAAAAGAAACACTTGATACACTTGCTATGATACACTTGCTATTCACGAGTATGAACAGATGCAATTTACCCATGTTAGCAGGCTCGGGTTCATAGTTCCACCCGAGGTTTCATGGCTCGGCTGCAGTTCAGACGGTGTAACAATTCTAGGCTGAAAGAAAACCCTTGTTGAAGTGGAATGACCTGTATTAGGCAAGCAGCAGAGCATTGCTGAGCTTGTAAAAAAGAAAAAAAATTGACATATGCTGTAAAATGCGAAGAAACTTGTTCACTAAAGTGCAACAAGTGCTACTATTCTCAAGTCCAGCTCCGCCTTCTTTTAAAATATGATATTCGCCATTTTGTTGTGCGTTCAAAGCTAGAAAGCCTAGTCATTCCTGTAGTGAAACGTGAACAGCATATGCGCGAAATGCTAGGTGAACTGCACTATGTATACTTTAAAAACATACTGGCCAAACTTGCCAACATGGGCAAAAAATAACAGTTCACACTGATTTCAGCGAGGCTATGGTTCCTGTCAGATAAAGCATAATTAATAAAAAAAGAGCAAATGACATTTTGTGACCTATGACAGATATGTTTTTTTTAATTATGTAATATTGCGTACATAAAAAGTTAGGAAAAATTGTAATAAAAGTGTTTTGTGATTTGATACATTGTAATTCACATGTATGAACAGATGCAAAATACTCAGGCTTGATCTCATAATTGAACCTGAAGTGCCATGGCTGGAAGGCTGAAAAGAATCGAGAGGCTAAAATATGGAACGCCTTCCGTGTGTCTTTAGCCCTAAATAAACCAGGCTCTCACTTAAAAAAATTATCATCAGACAATACAGGTGAACAAAAGTTTGTCATGCCACATGCTAGTATAAAGAGTTGGTCGATGTGGGCAGCATTTCCCATAATATTGTGATTAAACATTTTGAATATTTTGACTCTCTGTATGGCCCTTTCAACATATGCACCCTAGCCCTTGCAATGTCAGCTGCCTTCAGGGCTTCACTCTGAGAGAACTGGCTTTCCTTTCCTAGGAAGGTGGGGTTGGGGGCTAATAATTCCCACAGAGCGAGTTGCACATAGGTAATAAAAAAACCTCCATCAACCATGATGTCGTTAGTGAAAGATTCAGTTCTGTCTAGAAGGCCACAGTGCGTTGTAATTGCTTTGTCGGATGCTCGTCCACAGAAAGCATTACTAATAAAAGTGAGTTTGCTGCCTGCGCTGAGATATAAGACATTTTACGGCATTGGTTGGCTTATACTGCGAGTAGGTTAGCAGCCGACACGTAAAACTTGAACGTTCAACTGCGATTTCAGTGCAGTCTACAACACCTCTTACTTTATTGTATTTTTCAAAGTGAATGGGCATATTGTTGATACTTCCTCTTTTGAAGACTATTCAATGGCTGATTCAAGAATCTCTGCCAGAAGGGAAGTGTATGCACAAAATACCAGTACACAGATGATGCACTGTACTGAAAGAGCACACCAACTGAACAAAAAGAAATGGCTTGCCTCAGAATAATAAACACTAACAGTACTCTGTCTTTTGCAGTGGCCTCCATATTGTTATCTCTTTCTTGCCTCTCCATAAGCTGAACAATCTTGTTGAGAATGTTCATATAGGAATTCCAGTGAAGGCATTCAGCTTGGAGTATGTCGTGAAAAGTTTTGTGATTGTGAACTTCTGCGCTATGTCATGCAGCACATTAGCCTGCACTTCCTTGTCCCCATTTGGTTCTTTCTTTAACTGATGGAAAAGGTAGCACAGCTCTTCTTCTTCTCTGTCCTGAAATGAAAGATGTGGTAACGGTGGTGGTAATTATAGTAGAGACAGTGTAGTAGCAGTAGTAGTAGTAGCATAAGTAATTGTGCAGTAGTATCAATAGCAGCAGTAGTAATGGCATAGTATTAGGAGGAGAGATAGTAGTAGTACTAGTGGTATAAGTGATAGTTGCAGTAGTAATAGCAGTGCAGCAGCCTAATTTGCTGAAACATTAAGCATTGAAGAGGTAAGTTCACTATTCCGGCTGATTATTGCCAGGAATGCCAAGACGTGGGGAGAGTCACAGTAAGGAGGAGAATTTAGATAGAAACAAAACTGAGGCAAGGTCCCAGGTTATAACAGAAGAAAGGTTTATCGGGGTAAGATGAATCTAGACGTAAGTTGTACAGATAACGCCAGAGTGAAAAGGGTTTGTGTCAGTTTTTTATGATGGATGCAGAATGAGGTGACAGAGAAGAGAATGGCACCCTGAAACACTGGTAGAAGGACGTCGAAGAGATTTTATGAAATATGATTAATCTGCCTCGTGTAACAGTTGTAATATTTAGGAAACTTACCATTTGACATTTCTTTATTTTCTAGATAGAATACCTGGGCACGAAGCCAGTCTTGGGCAGGTAGATCTGTAGTATGCAGACATGAAGGAATTATTGCACGAAAAATTTCACAACACAAGCATATTATTTATTTATTTATTTATTTATTTATTTATTTATTTATTTATTTATTTATTTATTTATTTCATAAATAATGCCGACTGCCCTTTGGCGGTCAAGGCAGGAGTGCACAAAGAAAAAAAGAAAAAATTACAAAGTAGTAACAACCAAATAACAGCAACACAGGGCGATTACAGTACGAGAACAAAATTCAATAAGACCAACGGGAAGCAAAAAAGTACAGGCAAATCATCCGACGTCAAACAGACTAAGTGAACAGAATAAAAACAAGGAAATCGAAATACACTGTGTACTAGACGCGCTACTGCGATACATGAGCCGAAACAGCAGACAAGAAAGATTCTGAAGATACCAGGTTGGTGATATCGCTTGGCAGTCGGTTCCATTCGGAAATGGTGCGTGGAAAGAAGGAACAAGAATATGTTTTGTTCGGCATCATGGCATCAAGATAGACCGTTCGTGTTTGTTACGGGTGGGGCGTGTTGTGTTGTATTGCATGTAACTCTGAAAATTCAGTTTTGTTTTATTATGTATGATATTGAACAACATTTTTAGTCGGTGCTGCTTTCGACGGGATTCAAGCGTGGGAAGCCCAGATCTGTTGAGCAAATCAGATACCGAGACCTGCCGACCATAAGCGTGGTAAATAAACCGGAGTGCTTTCCTCTGGACGCCTTCAAGAATTTTTATATCCGTTTTTGTGTGCGGATCCCATACAGCGTCGGCGTATTCGAGCACTGGACGCACAAGTGATGTGTATGTTGTCAGTTTAGTTTTGCTCGTGCAATGCTTTAGGCGGTGCTTTAAAAACCGAAGTTTTTTGGACGCTGCTGAGACAATGGACTGGATATGTGCGCTCCAGTTCAGGTTGGATGTCATGGTTACCCCAAGATATTTCACCTGAGTCACTGAGTTGATCGGAAGGCCATTGATTTTGTATGTGCATTGGAGCGGTTGTTTCTTTCGTGTTACTGTCATTTTTCCGCATTTTGAACTGTTTATACCCATTTGCAAAGTACAACACCAGCTAGAAACTGCTGTTAAGTAGTCGGCTAGGAGTGCCTGGTCTTCGACTGATGTGATACTATGGTATATAACACAGTCGTCGGCGAAGAACCGACAGCGTATGCGTGAGTTGAAGGACAGGTCGTTCAAATAAATAAGGAAGAGAAGCGGCCCAAGGACTGAGCCCTGGGGAACTCCTGAAAGTACTGGCGCTTTTGTGGAATGAGATTCAGATATCTGAACAAACTGATGCCGCTGTGTAAGGTAGGAATCTAACCATTGTACTACTTGCCGATTATTTAACCACCACCTTATTTTTAACAAAAGATTGCCATGCGAAACCCGGTCAAACGCTTTTTCGAAGTCAATGAAAATTAAATCTACCTGTCCATTATTGTCTAGTGATATCATAATTTCATTTGTAATATGAATAAGCTGCGTCACTGTCGACAAGCCTTGCCGAAACCCGTGCTGGCTTTCAATAAAAAAACCGCTTCCCTCTAGGAATGAACTTATGTGCTTGAAAATAAAATGTTCTAATGCCTTACTGGACGTACATAACAAAGAAATTGGCCTGTAATTCTTCACGCAAAGCTTGTCTCCTGATTTGTGAATGGGTATCACCTTTGCTGTTTTCCAATCGTTTGGAATTTCTCCTGTCCTGAGACTTTCAGTAAAAATAATGAAAAGGTATTTAGCGCACCACTCAGCATATCTGTACAGAAAAGCGTTAGGGATATCGTCTGGTCGAGAGGATTTTTTTGTGTTCAACTCCAATAGAGCCGAAACAATACCCTCCTCGTTAATAATTAGGTCTGGCAGATTGAAATGGCTAGTTCGAGATTCGGAGACTGAGTTGCTGTTACTCAGGAATACAGAATAAAAGTGCTCATTGAAGGCAGTCGCTAAGCAGAGGGAGTCGGTAACGACTGTGTTGTTAAGGAGAAGTTTGTTAACCGGGTCTTTTTTCTGTGACAGATGCCTCCAGAACTTTTGGGGGTCAGTTTTTGGAAAATTGTGCATCTTGACATTAAAAAAGTGGTACCGTGAAGATTTTATTTTTGAACGCAGTTCAGCCCGAAGAGCCGGCAAAGCACCACCAACTTTATTGCTTGACCTTGATAAGCGCTCCACGCGACGTTTTAACTGTATGATCTCGCGTGTTATCCAGGGATATGCCATTTTCAGCTTCTTATGTTTAAGCGGCACGTACTTGTTGATACATTGATGAACCGTACTTTTGAATTCTAACCACAAGTCGTTCACACTTGTACGCCCATCAGTGTATTTTTTTGCAAAGGATTCATACGTAAGTTCAAGCTGGTCTAGAACGCTTTCATCCTGAGCATTGTTAAAGTCGCGAAACACTTTTCCTGCCTGATGAACAATTACTGGTCGCAGCAATTCGCTTTTAAAGAGCACCGCTTCATGGTTTGATATTCCGGGAAAGACATCTGTCGAAAAGCCCAATTGACTAACAGGGTCCGATATAAATACTAGGTCAAGAAGAGAACTGGTATTTTCTGTAATGCGCGTAGGTTTCTGAACAACCCGGTTTAAGTTATAGTTGAAAGCAATGGTGAGCAAAGCATCCGAGTTAGCACACAAATTTTGATCGCACAGAGAATCCCAGTTGATGTTTGGCAAGTTAAAATTTAAATTTAAATTAAAGTTAAAATTTGTTTGCAGACTGCACAGAATCCGAATGAACAATACACCCATGCAGTAATTGAGATCTGAAGTGCGGTCTCCTGTTTACCTTACCACGTACACAGTCGTGCCGCCTCTCATCAGAAAATAAATTGTGCAGTGCTGGTGGTACAGTTACACCACAATGTTTGGTTTGGTTTGTTGGGTTTCACATCCCAAAGCGACTCAGGCTTATGAGAGACGTCGCAGTGGAGGACAACTGAAATTGGGATCAACTGGGGTTCTTTAACGTGCACTGACATCACACAGCACAAGGACGTCACTCTGTTTCGCCTCCATTGAAACGCAGCCGTCGAGGCCGGGATTCGATCCCGCTTCCTTAGGCACAGTAGTCGAGCGCCGTAACCGCTGCACCACCCCGGCGAGGCTTACACCACAAATTAATGTGAGAAGGAACAGTTGAAGCATTTGAATCATGCGCACTGGCAAATATTGGAAAGCAAACTGTTCAACACTTTCTGAAATGAGTACTTACCACAGTTGTGATGTCCATGTGGATGGATAGAAGGTGTGCAAGCGCAAGCTTCTTCCCGGACTCGGCTGAACCTGGATGATCGGCTGAATAGTTTCCTGCAAATCTGGCAGTTCGCCCACGGTCGTATACGGCAAAAAAACTAGCACATTTGCAACATCTTTGCAGTATATCACTCTAATCAGTGAAATCGGTAACTTCACTAAAACGTGCCTCTTACCGAGCGCATGAGTGCCCTGAACCGAGAAACTGGTAAATGTCGGCGCCGAAATGAAGAAGGAATCGACCAAGTGCAGAAGGCAGTTCTTGCCCTAACAAATAAACACAGGAATCCAGTGCGTGCCGTGAGTGGCTGCCGCCTTTCTTCTGCTCCGTCGGTGTGTTACGTGGGTTTCGTGCGTCCGCACAGGCACATTCAGCGACGGCACGACACCGTTCTTCAGACGCGGCAGACGAAGCTTTAGGTGGGCGCCTTTTTAAGAAAACATGGTACAGTCACAAAAACGTTCAGGAAAAATTAACCACTGAACGATTCAATGGGACGCGAGAAACTTAGCGAGGTGGCAGCAGAAGAGTTCTTCCTGCTTGAAATGCTCGCTGCAAACGTACACCTCGGCGGTGGTGACCTTTTTGCCGATGAGCATCTTCATGGCGCCCAATCTTTTAGGTTATTCTCCTTGGGGAACGCGTGCAGACTTTCCCCGACAAAGGACGATTAGAGCATTGCGGCACGCTGTACAAGCGATTGCTGCTTTTTTTTTTCTTTTTTGTTCTGGCGCGTCCGGGGCGTCCATTGCAAGCAGGCGGCCAACCACGTCGGGTATGCTTTCAGCGGGAGATTGCTTCAGAGGAGGGCCGCGTGGCGCCGCCACCGTCACTGAAAAGACCGAATAACCCCGCGGGAAAGCTCGGACTGGGAGGTCCTGGGAGTGGAGTGAGCAGCCACGACTGTAACGGGTAGCCGCTGTCGCCTGCATATCGTGGCACACAGCAACGTACACCCTTCGCCTACTACAGTCCACAATATGCTCAACTATAGAACGCAAGAATCACACAAAGTATTCCACGGTGAGTATATACCAAACACGCCATCCATAAATACGCAGACAATGCGCGAATGTGATATTTAAGCAAACACCGCTGCAAGGGAAGCCTTGCAACTTTAATTTGCTGTAAGCGATGCGGCACTTTCCTACTGAAAACAAGTACCACGCACACGCTTTCTACCTGTGTTTCATAAACCTTATATACCATTGCATTTCAACAATGTACCTAGACAACATTCGATGTCCTCAGGATGTCCTGAAAGACACAAACGTCCTCGCAGTTTTTCTGACATTCTGAGGACCTTCTGAGAACGCCACTCACAAGGTAATCCCAGAAACGTCCTGATGGAGACCTATTAAGGTCAACAGCTATTGAATGTATGGCCGATCAGTTTTTCTTTCTACATTTTAAAAGAAAATAACCGGTACAGTTCTTCCCTAGAATGCAAAACCTGTTAGAGATCCAGCTACCTTTTGTCGTTGCGTTTTGTCACTGTTAATGCTCAGACGGAAAGTTATGAAAAAACGGCAATTTTATACACTAATGTTTATGCGAAGCATTTAGAGCCCATAATTCCTCCTTCCATGAAGCAACTGCCTTCTTCCGAGCGAAAGCCATTATTTTTTTTTTTTGCGCTTGACAACCATGAGCTTTCTTCGAGCCGTTGGAGATATCAAGCCAAGCTTTACTGCTGAACTTTCCGTGCGGGCAAGATGGATTCTGCAAGTGGATGTGGGCGCGTTTTTACCGTGGCAGAGAACAGCGAAAGAAATTTCAGCCGAAAAAGAAATCGGCGCGTGAGTGAGATTTTGAGCTGGCAGGCTGCACAGAACTTGATACAGCATCAGCCCCCTCTGGTTTATGTGAATCTGGGCCCTCCGCACAAGTATGCCTTCCGCCTGATCTTGGCGATGAAGTTTCCGAGCATTGTCAAAGGGGTGTACGCTTGGACGATGTAGTGCAGGAAAGTGTACAAGGTCCGGAATACGAAGTGCCAAGCTTGCCGCTTCCGAACTTAATCAGGTGCGACGATGTTCAGCCCCCGGTGTCATCTGCAGCGTGTGCCGAAGAGGGTGACAGTGACGACGGGGGCAGTGTGTTGTCTCTTAGGCATTGCTGCAAACGTGGGCCGTTCAGTCACGAACACCCCATGCTAATGTTACATCACTGCTGAAAGCGTTGCGGACCTACAAAGCTCTTTCCTCACTGCCATCATCTGCAAGGGCCTTGCTGCAGACGCCAAGAAAAACTTCAGATGTTTTGACATTGGCCGGAGGGGCATTTCGCCATTTTGGCATTGAAGTAGGCCTGCGGCAGATCCTACAAAGCTGCAAAGAGGTTCCTGCAGAACTAAGTCTCTGCTTTAATATTGATGGCCTGCCAGTATCAAAAAGCGCGAAAGGACAGTTTTGGACTATTCTTGACCGCGTTACCAACTTAAAAGACGCGGCACCATTTGTTGTTAGTGTTTTTTTTTTTTTGGCGACAGTAAACCACAAGACGCAAACGTGTTCATGCGGTGTTTCGTCAACGAAATGAAATTCCTTATAACTGCCAGACTTCCTGCAAGTACAACTGCAGTCCAAGTTAGGCTGCATGCTATAATTTGCGATGCGCCAGCAAAGGCATTTGTTCTGTACATAAGACGTCGTACAGGCTATTATAGCTGCACGAAATGCACTGTCAAAGGCAAATATTCTTAAGGCAGAGTGTGTTTTCCTACAATGACAAGCCAGTTGAGGACCGATGAAAGTTTCCGCTGCAAATCATAACAAGAGCACCAGACAGGGGAAAGTATTCTGGAGGAGCTTCCACTAGACCTTGTAAAGGATGTACCTCTGGACTACATGCACCTGGTTTGCCTAGGTGTAATGCGTAAGCTCCTGCTTTTGTGGATATGTGGACCTAAGGGAATTAGGGTAGGGCGCAAGGCGCTCATTGAAATGTCGAACAGGAACATTAATATAGCGAAATATATTCCTTGCAATTTTAACCGAAAGCAACGAAGTATGTTAGATTTAAAGCGCTGGAAGGCAACAGAATTACGGTTCTACTTGCTATATGGAGGCCCTGTGGTGCTCTCTTCGGTACTTCCTTCCCAGATGTAGAAGAATTTTCTTTCCTTGCATTTCGCCATTAACATACTTTCAACAGATGGTGTCACAGCAAGTGAAGTGAGCTTTGTTGAAATCAATGGCCAGGAGCATGCATCACACAATGTTCATTATCTGTCCTATCTGGCATGGGATGTGGAGCACCTAGGTACATTAAATGAGTGGAGCGCACGTTTCCATTCGAAAACTTCATGTCTAGCTTGAAAGCCCCGGTGAAGAACCCGGAACATCCCCTTGAGCAGCTGTGTAATAGGTTAGCTGAGAAAGGGACAGTAATCTGCTGAAAAGACGGCAATAAGGGGCCCATTGTTTGTAATGGAATACGATTCCGGGACACTAATTTTTTCCTGTCAAGCTCTACAATTCTTGAAAGCCACATTGCCCACCAATGTCATTCTTGCAACTGGCAAACGAAACATTTGCTGCTTGCTGGCAGACGGGTCGATAATTATTGTAGAAAACTTTGCACACTTCCCATTCTTGCAACGCAGGGATTTATACTCATCACCTTCTGCGTCATCGACACTGGGAATTTACATAGTAGCGCAGCCTTCCAGCTTGATGTATTGGCCACTTCGGGATATTTCCCAGAAATGTCGAAAAAATTTCTTCAAGCGTGACACAATCATCTTTCCACTTCTACATGCCACTGAAGCACTTTAGTTGCCATTCCTGAAAAATGTTCATGCCTATTCTCACTCCAGAAACATGACTGCAATTCTTTTTATGTATTTGCAGTGCTTCATTTCGTAACCTTTTAAGCTGATTGTTATTGTGCATGTAAGGCCCATAAATGTAGCTTGTGCTTTTATTTGTGCCCGCAGTCCTGTTGTGTAGAGTGCAGTGGTATTTTGGTTCGTGATTGTTATATAATTGTTTTTCATGGGTAGTATAAGTGTTAATTTACTCTTGCATTTTGTATATATGCTTGCGCATAAATCTGTTTTTCTTCCTTGAACAAGAGGGTCGGTCAACACATTGTAGTAAAATTTCCCGAATAAGATGACTCTTTGGCCATTGTGCACAATAGGTGGTTTTTGGATGATTCGTGCTTCTGGCCTCCAGAAATGAAGCACATTGAAAGCTTGCTGAGAGCAGGTGCAACACCAGGACCTGAGTGGAAGGAACTGCCATGCACTACAGTCGAAGCATTCGGTAAGAATCACTGTATTTGCTTGTGGCGGCGTGTCCTCTAGATGTGTGCCAATCATGTGTCCTCTAAATAAGCGCCAATCAGTAGACATGAGACAGCAGTAGCAATTAATTGCTAAGTGTCTAACTTGTTGTGGCAGGCTAAGCCAACAGGCACCAAAATGCACCTTTCTACCAATTTCAGGACATGCATTTTCAATGTCAAGAGCACAAAAACAACCAGTTATTTTAAATAGCCCATTTGCACAGCTGTGTCGAATTCTCTGAATCTGAAAAACAGCCTTCTTTGGTTAAACATTCTACACTGCTTGTGCAAGGTTGCAGATGCGCATTAGCTAGTAACTGTCATTGAAAACACCATTAAATCACAGCACTGTTGCAACACTACCAAGAAAAACCACATGTGGGGTTCCGTGGTGAGAGAGCAACTTCATTTGCCAAATACTGGAATGCAAACACAACATACAGGCTTGAATGCATATACTACATATGGAATGTCATGGCACTGTTAGAAAAGGATGCGTCCTTGTTACCTTTGGCATGCTGAACATTGATATAGCATGGACAACTGTCATCTGCGAAAGGGTAGCAGTATTTAACATTTTGTGGCAACTGCGTTTTGCACAAAATTTGATATCTGCTCTAATTGAGTGGCATCATTCTCCAACAGACATAAGTATCTATCTACCAGTAATTTAAATATTCAATGAGCTAATAACGCTGAATTTCACGCCCTGCACTCACTTTCCTCATGAAAAATAAACCTGCAATCCAGTTTGTCTGCTTTATGTCAGTTCTTTCTGTGGTAAAAGATAGTTTTGTTTATTTGACACTTTTTGTTTATTGCACTTCGAGATAAGAATAAAACTTGTTAAGGCATGCATTATGGTTTACTTTGTGAAGGTACTCTTTCGTGTCTGCAGATTAAGGCTACAAGGTTGTAGAATTTACGCTAGGCATCCACAGCATTTCAGCAAAATGTATTTTGAATAGAGGAATGGAAATACTCTTTTAGATACGTATGCTGAAGCGCGTCAGCGCCTTAGGAGTGCAGAAGAGACATCCGACCTCCAAAGTGGCAGCGACCATGGACGACAAAAAAAAAAAAAAAAAGAAAAACAGATTCGTTCAGTATGATGATCATGAGGAAGAGGCATATAGTCAGCCTCCATCACCACCAATGTCTATGATCGAAAGTAATGACTTTTTTGCTCTTTTATTTCAGTGTTAAACTTGCTGCAAGGAAAGTGTTCATAGTTCATTTACTGAATGCACTTGCCCATTGATGCAGCGTTTGCACATCACGCCTCCAAATAATTTACCTAGCTTGTAGAATAGGATAGTTATTCATTTCATATGAATAAAAATAAAACGGGTGAAGATGGTTCTCCAATTGCTCCATCCTGCTCCAAAGCAATTTTCTAAAACTAGGGAAGTACGGAGAATAATAAATATTTGTTCGCAAGTAAATATAATATGAGCCATAAGCAATTGGAGAGAATTAACTGCGAAAAATGCATTGCTCATGTGACATAGCACCTATTTCCAACCTTTTGAATCTTTGATAGGGAAGTGAGGGCAGAAAGTGAAGCATAGTGCAAACTGCCGCGAGCCATTAGGAAACTTGTCCGGGTGCAAAAGCTACACGAATTGTTCTAATGCTTTTGCTGTGAAAAAAGCAGGCGCTTCACCATCGAGCTTATTTGTCAATGACAAGCATGCCAGGTTTACGTCAGACAAAAACGTGCTTGGAGCATTATGAGGTGATGAATCGAAGATGCCAATCACTAGAAACCTCCTGAAGGGTATTCGAAAGCCACAGAAGACCTGTTGCCAAAATGTTAAAACTGAAGCCTCAGCATCGTTCAAGGAGAAATGAGAGATTGGCAGAAGGCAGTGAAGTAAAGAAGCTGAAGGATGAAAAGGCTAACCTGTGCTGCCTGTCCTTCCAGAAGGCACTACTAATCAGTGCTTGAGAATTTATCAGCACAGGCGAGGGGTCAGAAAAGATATGCACAAGATAGAGAATGGAAATGTGCCCGTTGATATTAACTCCAAACTAGTGGTGCTGCTTGAGCACAAGAAAGACTCCACATTTGAATCTATCAAGTCAAAATAGATGAAAGCTGTAGGCCATGTATGGTGTTCAGTTATGAAGCATATAAGCATTACATTTGCTGCTAGTCTGTTCCGAATTGTTGCTTACATCAGCCTGCATTATCTTAAACATCTTTACATGTTTTGGCTGTTTGTCTTGTCTCTGCCTTGTTATTTCAGAGGTGCGCGCATAGTCAGAAAAGCATTGAACATTGCGTAAAAAGGAATCATATTAGAGATTTTGTAGCTTAGGAATATAAAATGGCAATTTTCATTGGTATCGTGTCTGGAAATGTGCTCCAAAACTCATTTAATTGCTCCAGGGCTTCTCCGGAATGGCATTATTGCTTCTCCCGCAGTTGCTCCAAAATGCTCGAGCCTACTCCTGCCCCTGATAAAAATTCTTTTTGTTGTTTTCATGGACATTGGCAGGGGAGTACAGAAAGGCACTTGCCCCCCCCCCCCCTCCTCCTTCTCCACTGAGATGCAATGAGTGCCCCCTCCAAGACAAAATTCTGCCGATGCCTATGGTTGCTTGTACGTTGTCAGTGGATTGCAATATTTTTGTAGCATATTTTACGTAGCATGCAATTGATGATAATTTTTCTTTATCTTGTACAACATTTGATGGCAGGTTTTGAAGATATTGCATTGATTCGATGCATTCTTGCTTTCAAGAGATCTAATGCTGGCACAAATGTAAAAATATTATTTCGGCCTAGTTTAATGCCTTTAGTATCTTGAACACACATGCAGGTAGTTAGGCATCACTAATTTCTATGATGAGCTAGTATTGGTTGCTGCAGATAATTAAATCTACCATTCATACTTGCAGGTAATCATTGTAGACTGTGGAGTTGGTAGGACATTTTAAAACTAGTAGTTCAAAATGATGGGGTAAAGAGCCCACATTATTTAAACACTACATCCAACTGTTTCGTGAGAGTTTTCTTTGTGTTATTGCTTTCTAGACGTGCATTCTGATTGCTGATACCTAAATATTAAAGTATACACATTCGGTTCCGATTCCTCAGTCTTTTATTGCTTTCTCACGGGAAGTTTTTCTTAGGAGCAAGACAGAGGGTGCAAAGAAAGGCAGCACAGCCACATCGCTCACTGCTGTCTTCACAGCAATCTCGAAATTATGGTATGGGTTGAAGAATAGTTTGACAATATGAAGAGAACTCAGAGGTAGCAACGAGCACTATTTTCAAGCTAAAAGCTTCGCTACGAGGTCGGAGCCAAGCTTAGCGTATGTGGTATGCTGCGACCGAGTGACGTCACAGCCAAGGCCAGCTGTGCAGCCCCCTCGCCAAGCTCTGCCGGATTTGCCTAGCAACGCTTAAGAGGTGTGTGACTCATCCTCATTAAAAAAATTTTTGTTTCCATCCGGAAATCGAATCTCTATCTCTTGGATCCCCAGCCGAGCGCTTTACCGCTGTGCCACACCCCAGGTTTTTTTTTTCTTTATTGCATGGAAGCACTTCGAGCACTTTAACGAGGTTGCATTCCGCAACCTGTCAATACACAGGTACACCAGCATCGAGCTCTCACTTTGATCACACATCAAAATTCCGGGAGACATATACATGCATCCAGTAAATGTAACCAGGCAGGTCGATCCTGCGCAGCATATATCAACCAAGCCATAGCGCATTGTTCTTTGAACAGAGACTTCGATGAACATGCTGGCTCTCCTCTGCGTAACAATCGGTCATGCGGCTCTTACACAGGCCAAAAAGTCCCATGAGCACAAAAAGGTCACATGGCCCCTCAGTAGCTTTTTCTGTAGGCAAAAACCTTATAGTATAGAGCGCAATATCGGTCCTTTTTGAGAGTCCGCTGAAGAATATCCCAAAAAAAAACACTCCATCACGGCAATACACAAAACAATGGTCTATAGTTTCTGGCTGCTGACACAGGCGACAGTCTACTGACCATGGCACAAAATTCCCTTTCGCACGAAGCCACGTTCTGACAGGTAAGGTTGAAGTGAGAAGTTTAAAAAAGTATTTGCGCCTGATTGTACATGCATTCGTTGAACCCGCTTTAATACACTACTGCCAATAAAGGGGTGGTAATGCTGCCAATAACTCTATCTTGTGCATCTTCTGTTTATGCTGGTTTCGCCCCTAAAAATAAATAATAGAATTTGTACCAATTCTCAGAGCTCCAGCAAACAAAATCAGCCATGCTGCAGATAATCTTGAGGCGTGTTGAGCATCAGGGGCAACAGCTGGATGCTATTACGGAGAAGTTGACTAGGAACATACCTGAGAGCAGCAACATGACTAGCGATGTGTTACCACAACCATTCGACGACTTTGCGTCATTTGAGAAATTTGAATTCCACTTATCAGCTGATGAAAGGATGAAAACTAGGCTGGTATGGCATTTCGTTTTCTTTTGTCGCATTTACATACCAGTTCAATATTTCAGAGTGGGTGTGAAAATAATTGGATTCCTTCATTAGAGCTGCATCAGCTTGCTGGTCTAGGCGGAACGTCAGTAGGATCGGCTACAGAAGGATGTTAGCCATGCTGGTCAGCCACAGAGGCAGAAAAATTCAGTTGGCTGGGACAGAAAGGCAGAAGAAATTTTTCCACACTGAATGTTGCCAACATAATTTGCAGTAAGACACGACTACCTTTTCAGATATATGAAAATTTTATGGAGCATGCTATCGGGCAAGTCTAAAGCGCTAACCGCATGAGGCTACCATTCGCGGCAACATGCCGTGCTACACCGTTGCGCGATGGGCTGAGGGCCGCCAAAGCATTGTCGCTGTCGCTCAGGTTCTGGGTTCTTAGAAAATCGCGAGGCAGCCAATCGCGGAAGGCCTTGGGGTGCTCAACTTCCGTTCTTACTTCTATTTTGCGAGCCAAAGTTTGTTTTCCTAGTCCGGTTTGAGCGAAGAACCTGCGGACGCTCACTTTGTCTGGTTCGTGCATACATGAGCGCATCGAGACAATTCAGTAAAAGCATGGTGGGTAGTTAAAAAAAACAAAGGCTAGGGTGGCTAAATATTGTTGATTTTCAAAAGGTGCAGGAGAAAGACTTCTTGCAATGCAAGTCCGCATTGCAGTGTAGTAGTGCACCACTGAGCTGTGACTTTTTTACGCAATGCATTACAAAAAAATTCATTAGTGTTTTATTGTACTTCATGCTATTTAGTGTTAAAAATGGGATATAGCTCAAATATACTGCCCCCTCCCCCCCCCCCCCCCCGATTGAAAGACGAGGCGGCGATAACAAAGCAATGCCGAAAGCCTGCCTCTGTCGCCGAGTCCCATCGCTCCCGTGCGGTTTGCACCAGCGGCAACGACAGGCGGCGGCGGCGTCGTGCGACGGGTCGCCAAGGATTGTCGCCTCATGCAGTTACCGCTTAATTCAACTGAAATTTAATTCAGGCTTCTTCACGTCTTTAATTCTTAAGGTTAATTTGTGTCATTCAGAAAGAAATTGAATATAATTCTGCGAGACATGAATATAAAGCATCGACCTGAAGCATTTTAAAATAAATAAAAATATTAAATTACTCTTACCAAGGCTTTGCCAGAATCTTCTGCTGAAAATTTTATGTATTTGCTCCACTTCAATTTAGCCAGTCAGACAATAGAAGCAGCATGTTCGACATACCTTGCTTGCGTAATACTTGTGTGTGGTCATCATTTGTGCACTTTTTTATTTTTTGCTATGTATACAACTGCAACTTGATATTCCAGAGGCAGTAACGCAGAATTTTGCTGCAACTACGAAGAGTGAAGTCGAGAGTATCATCAAAGTGTGGCTGCGTCACTGAGGTGAAAAACTAAAAAAAAGCTACAGTTAAAGACTGCAAATGTTCAGCATGAGGGTGAGTTTTTACAAAAGCAGAGCAAGAAATGCACAAGCATATGTGGTCTGGAACTGCAGTACTGGTTGTCAGGAGAGTGTGTGGCTTATTCAGCCCATATGGAAAGTTAAGTTGCATTAGTTTCGAGGGCAAACTTTTTTACCACCTATATGCTCAGGAGCATGGGTAATTCCAAATTAAATACATTGTAAAGTCTACCAAATTTTCATAAATGCCCACTCTTAGCTTTCATGTTAACATTGCTGATGGAAATCATTGACTGTAAATACCGAACATGCCGTCATGTTTGGTGTACACCTAGTCTTGCAGGGTATCGGATGTTTCGATATGTACCATTACATATTAAGTAACCTGTGTTGTAGTCAGTGATGGTAGATGAACTTTTTAGGAGCAGTAGGTTTAGGCAAATGAAGCTGATTAACAGTCCGCATTGCCTTTTGTGCAGAATTCAGGGCCGATTCTTCTAGCCTCTAACTCGTTCTACTGATTCTTCTAGCCTCCACCATGCTGCTGAACTATTCCGAGTAGATTCTCCCCAAGGCAACAAGACAAGCGAAGAGATGTAAATTTAAAAACAGCTGTCATTATTAAAATGTCAACACATTGGACTTCAACATTCCGTGTAACCACGTGGCTTTTTTTTGTCCTAGTTTTGTTAACATTCTGTGCAAATGCCGATGGTAATAAATGATGTGGTTTACTCAACACATCATCACAGGCAACCTCAGCTTAGCTTTACTAAACCTAAAGCATGCCATCTTGCGTATCTTGTGGGCAACAGGCCTATATAGCTTATCCCCAAAATGCACAGGGAACTTCCATGGTTGTCTTCGATGGCATACTCAGGGCGGGCTGAGGCTGGCCAACAGGACATCTCTGACAGCTTTTTGAGGATCATTTCAGTGCATCCTGAGACAATCCCTAAAATGCACTAAAAGCATCTTTTGTTATACTTTTGAGGACATCCTTGGGCGTGCTGAGGCAGGATAACAGAGCCTTTTGTGACCTTTCAAGGATCATTATAGTACATCCTGAGGACAACATGCTGCTGGACTCTTCCGATAAGATTCTCCCCAAAGCAACAAGACGAGCGAAGAGATGTAAATTTAAAAACAGCTGTCATTAATAAAATGTCAACACATTGGACTTCAACATTCCGTGTAACCACGTGGCTTTTTTTGTCCCAGTTTTGTTAACATTATGTGCAAATGTCGATGGTAATAAATGCTGAGGTTTACGCAACACATCACAGACAACTTCAGCTTAGCTTTACTAAACATAAAGCCTGCCATCTTGCGTATCTTGTGGGCAGCAGGCCTATGTAGCTTATCCCCAAAATGCACTGGGAACTTCCTTGGTTGTCTTCGATGACATACTCAGGGCGTGCTGAGGCTTTCCAACATGACATCTCTGACAGCTCTTTGAGGATCATTTCAGTGCATCCTGAGACAATCCCTAAAATGCATTAAAAACATCATTTGTTGTAATTTTGAGGACATCCTTGGGGCGTGCTGAGGCCGGATAACAGAGCCTTTCGTGACCTTTCAAGAATCATTATAGTGCATCCTGAGGACAACATAACGTTCTCGAAATAGCATCCTCGAGACGTCCTGAAAATGTACCTACGTTGTCTGGGTAGTGTCCTATGTTTCAAGTGCAATAGAAGCAATCCAAAGACGTTGATGCATTTCAGACATGTTGCTCGTAATTTAACATTTTTTTGCTATTTCATTATTAATTTGAACAGCCCAAACACGAAGACAATGGACAAGATAAAAGAAAGCCACAATACAAGCACTGGCTCACAACTATGCCTAAGCCCTTTACTTCAAGGCCCAGAAAATAAACATGAAAAAAAAACGGAACAATCACGTAAAACAACCCCTGGGTTCACCTGCTGCACAAAATGTCACTCAAAAGACACCTCTTTGTTTAAAAAAGCAAGAGAAGTCTTGCTGACACACTTATTGTCTGTTGAAATAAAATATGATTTCACTATCTCTCTCATCTTCTTTTTGTGGCGATACAAAATCCTAACCTGGTCAAACTTAAGAGTGCACCTCTTCTTCTCCATCTTCATTATTTCACATGAATGGCAATGTGATACCAGGAACGTTTTTTTCTTGCCATTTTCCAAGTTGTTCCGGTGTTCCTGTAGTCAATTATTAATACATCGTCCTGTTTGTCCTATATAAAAGGCTCCACAAGAAAGTGGAAGCCTGTACACAACACCTGTCTTCGTGTTCGCGCTGTTTAAATAATTAATGAATAAGCACCAACTCGCCCAACAAAGTATCTTGGTAAGCCATATTTCTTTGCTTTTTGTAGCTTCACAGGGAGTGAGTTACTTTTGACATTACTAATGCATCGCCCGACGACCGAAAGGTTCCTTCACTGCTTGCCCAAAAGAAACTCGCCGTCACGCAGCAGGCCTGCCTCAACCTCTTCATGCAGCAATGAATAGCGCCACGAGAAAGCGTCGTGGCACAATCCGCGGCAACGGAGGTTTACAGCTATGATCTTCATGTTGGCGTCACAGATCTGAAACAGCTACAACACAAGCGTACTCATCGTTAACTTCTGCTACACGGGAGCAGACTTGTACACAAGCAGTGTGGTCAAGAAAAGTGTACTCACTATTATGATGTTGAGGGCGTTGTATCCCTGGCGGCTCCTGAAAGCGGCTTTGTGTGCAGCATTGCACCGGGGCGATTTGCGATTTGCTGATGACATTGCCTTGCTAAGCAACTCGGGGGATGAACTGCAAATAATGATTGATGACCTAGACAGAAAAAGTAGAAAGGTAGGCTTGAAAATCAATATGCAGAAGACTAAGGTAATGTTCAACAGCCTCGGGAAGGAACAGCAGTTTACATTAGGTAGCGAAATACTGGAAGTAGTAGGCGAATATGTCTACTTAGGACAGGTAGTAACCGCAGATCCGGACCATGAAAAGGAAATAACAAGAAGAATAAGATTGGGATGGAGCGCATTTGGCAAGCACTCGCAGATTATGTCTAGCAGCTTACCGGTATCGCTCAAGAGGAAAGTATACAACAGTTGCATCTTGCCTGTACTCACCTATGGGGCTGAAACGTGGAGGCTAACCAAGAGAGTTCTACTTAAGTTGAGGACAACCCAGAGGGCTATGGAACGAAAAATGGTAGGGGTAACATTAAGAGATAGAAAGCGTGCAGAGTGGGTCAGAGAAATAACTCAAGTTACCGACATTCTAGTGGAAATTAAGAAGAAGAAATGGACATGGGCAGGACATGTAGTGCGAAGAGAGGATAACCGATGGTCGCTGAGGGTAACAAACTGGATTCCAAGGGAAGGAAAGCGTAGCAGGGGGCGGCAGAAAGTTAGGTGGGCGGATGAGATTAAGAAGTTCGCAGGGGTCATGTGGATGCAGCTAGCACAGAACCGGGTTAAGTGGAGAAATATGGGAGAGGCCTTCGCCCTGCAGTGGGTATAATCAGGCTGATGATGATGATGATGATGATTGCACCCGGGAGCAGTAATTGCAATGTTCGCGCCGTCGGCACAGCCGACGACGCCGGGGATGCTGCCGTGGCGAAGGAAGGCTTCCGTCGCCGCCGCCTTCTCGTTGTATACGGGGAACCACACCCGAATCCTATGTGCGCAAACCTTACAAATAGCCTCCGCCACCCGTCTCACATACTTGCTCACGGTCGACTGCGCGAGGCCAATGTATACCTCATAACCAACGGCGGTTTGGTATCCTCCTGTGGCGAAGAAACGCAGCGCACACAGGACCTTGCACAGAACCTGCCGCTGCACTGACAGCGCACCCGGCCGCACACTTCTCAGTTCATCGGCGAGCTCGTCGCACAGCCACTGAACTATCTCGACCTCGATACGGACCGTCCATCGAAACACCTCGTCGGGCAAGTCAAAGATTTCTTCGTACACCCTCCTTCGTTGTACGCGTCGGCGCCGCCGCGGCCGCCTCACTACCACGCCAGCCACCGCACACAGTAGGCGTCCATTTTCACTGTGAGTGCTCACAAACGAGTTGTGAGTGGCTCGCGTCACTCACAACCACCGCTCGCAATCAGCCCGTCGCCAACGTCATCATTTCAAGTATGTTCATGAGGTAAACCTCAGCTGTCGATGACTTAAAGAAACGCCACTGCTGCCTTGTCGCCGCTGGCCAATAGGGTGATTGTGTGTGTGAGCCTCCGTAATTAAGCCCCTGAAATGTGGATGCACGCCCACTGATGGAGTAATTGTGGCTCAAATGACCGCACGCTTTCTATCACTGAGAGTTACGCTTTTTACCAACATGCAGTTTCAGAGCCCCTGCTTGAACAGGTCACCTTCTGCTGCTGTGTAGTACTGGCGTCTTCTCAGGCTTCCTGTCGCTGCTTTCAGTTAGTGAAACGCTGCAGCAGGTTTCAACTATGTTCTTCTTAAGGCATCTGGAATAGTCGTTTGCGTTTTGTATGCGCGATTCTTAATATATCCCCGCAATTAAAAGTCAAAAGGGTTAAGGTCGGGCGACCTTGCCGGCTAGTGGACAGGCCCGTTCCTCTCTATCCACTACCATGGGGAGGTAATATCTCAATCCTCTGCCGTGGAGAGGTAATATCAAGGTATTATTTTGCGTCACCACAGCTATGTGCTAAAGCCCCGTTGCGGTGAAACCACATTGCGCCATCCTGTGCCAGCGGCATTTATCGCGGAAGTCTTCAACCGGCCCCTTCAGGATCTCACTCACTCACTCTTGCCGATCAGTTTTGTTAAAAAAGGGGGCCAATGATGGTGCCCCCGCATATTGCACTCCAAAGGACCATTTATATTGATGGCGGGGGTCTTGCTAGCCAGTGGGAATTTTGATCGTTCCAGAAGTGTGCGCAGTGGACATTTACTTGGCAATTTCGTGAAAAGTTTGCCTAGTCAGACCACAGTACCTTGCTAAGATTTACACAGTCCTGCTTCTCCTGAATCAAACTCCAGTTGACGAAAGTGAGCCGGTTTTGAAGATCTCTAGAGTCAAGGCTCTGATGCAAATGTAGATTATAGGAATGCAATCCAGCAGTTTTCAAAATATTCCACTGTTAATCTCGGGACTCCGGTCCCTGCACTGACGTCACACACGACAGCGTGTGGATTAGTCGCCAAGAATCACAATAACGTCTGAACGTACCTAACTACATGTGGCTGGACCCGTCTGTCTTGTGAAGCTGCCGGTTTACTTCAGCGTCTCGTAGTGATGCACTTTTTTCATCGGGCTACGTCGTTTGCTAGGGTGCCAGCTTCAAAATATTCTTCCAGCCTGGCGTCTCTGTCCAACTCCTGCTTCTAGGGCTAGGATCGTGACTGCTTTTTCCTCATTGGAAAAAGGCATCTCAGATTTGCTCACGATTCAATAACCATACAGCGTGCTGTCCATTTTTGCTTTCCTTGTGTTTGCAATGATCCCCCTTTTAAGCCGATACACGATGGTATGTCTACCGCGGCCACGAACTGACACGTCATTGAGTGACTTTATGTAGCGTAGATACGAGTCACTGGCGTACGTATCACACATGATGCAATGCCTGCTCCGAATTGTCACTTTTCAAACGGCACTTCACCCAGCTAAGCGTCAGAGAGCAATGCAATCGCGGCGCGCAAAACAGCGTGTGACGTGGTATTTTTAGAGCGACAGCTTAACTGCTTCAGGCCCACCTCTGGGGAAGGCTTGGAAACGGTCTAAATACCTTCAAACAAAGAAGTGGGACGTCGCGTACGCACCTAGCGACAGGTCTCATTTAGTATATTGTGCTGTGATGAACTGGTACCTGGCCACATGACTTGCTACTTTGCCATTTAGGCGTTGTAATTGACTAAATTTTAGTCAATACAGAACAACATCGTAAAGCCATATGCCACTGAATAGCTTATATCATCCATTGTTCACTGGATAAATTGTAGGCCCTAGTTATTTACTATTAATTAGATCATTGCAATTTCAAATTTTACAACATCGTCTTATATTTTAGGTAGGTTATATCAAGTATGGTTCTGTTGGTCCTAATTACCGTAATTGGTTAACTGTGATTAAAGATCGCATTCAACTTCCCTCCTCGGTGGGAAGTTGAACAACATCGGTAGATAACAGATTCCTCCCTCACGGAAATTTCATATCTGCTCCAGATGTGGAACATATGCTGCCAGATACGAATATATAAGGCAGCAAATAAGACCTTATCTGGGCAAAGCAAGTTGAAATTTAGGCCAGATAAGGTCATATATGTGCAAAATGTTGCCCTTATATGGCTCAGATTTGACCATATAAAAATTTAATCCATATATGAACCGGTAACGGGACCTTATATGGCTTGATCAGGGGATATATGGTATCCTCGCGACCTTATGTGGCCTGATAAAGGGCATATATGGCGTCTTCATGACCTTATATAGACAGACCAGGGCCATATACGTGGCGTCAACAGGACTTTATATAGCCTCATCGGGGCCTTAATTATGTAGGCGCAATAGTGATTGTATATTAGCAATATATGGCCTGCGTCTACCTTCTGCAAATATCCAATATTGGCATCATGTGGTCGAGCTTCAATTTTTCTACACTCAGCACGGCCTGCATGCTTAGTGTTAATTGTATCCAATTTAGAAAATAGCCACGACTCCTAAAATTTCAAATATTCTGCAGATTTCGCTGCACTATAATTATACCATGTGTTCCTTAATCCAGGAGGGCGCTGGATTATGGCTACATGCTCCTCTTTCCGCCTACTAACTTGCATTTTCATTTAAAATGCGGCGGCAGTCCGCTGCACAAAAACATGGTCGGTTAAGTTGAGCGATTCAAAATATCAAGAAAATAATGGCAGTTCAGTATATGGCCCCCTCCGCGCTGTCTGGACGGTGACTCACCCTCAGAGACAGCTGGCGGTTGCTGCGTCGAGGGCCGCACTGGCTAGACAGTGACTCCTCTTCTCCCGCATTCCCCTCTTCCCTCTCAGACAGCGGCGGTCCCTGCGTGGACACGATTTTCATCTCTCCTCCTAGCTGCCACGCTCTACCGCGTAGGCCGTGAGCTCTCCGTTTTGTGTGTGTTTGCTTCTTTCCCTTTCCCTTTCAACTCCGTGCGCCTAAGCACTTGTTGCCTCGTTCCTTTTCGGTGGCAGACATCGGAGTTCGGTGCGTCTAGCGGGCGTGCTGGATGTTGTGTATGCTGGTTTGTGTGTGTGTGTGCCAGCGCCTGTTCGCTATTAGCTGTGCGCATGTAACAAAACTGCGACAGAAAACCTACAAGAGCTTCAGTCTGACCTTCGGCACAGAGGAAATTACCGTGTCCAACTGCGGGTGGAAGCTGCCTCCCCTTGCCTTGGCAGCGAATCTGATGGTCGATTGAGCTTTTCGGGACTTCTGCCCTGGGTGGCCCCGGCCAAATCTTCACCATTGTGTAGAAACTGGAGGCGGATCGCACCCTCATCGTGTCGCCTCATCTTCACGCCCGATCACCAAAATCGTGAGCGTGAGACTTCTTGTCGGGAACTAGCACTTGCCAGCCTCAGGATATTGTTCACTTTATTATTTTGATAGAAAAGTATTTTCCAATCAGTAAATTGGATGGTAATTGCCAGTATGTGATATTTTTCCGTACATTTCGTTGCTAATTTGTCTTTCCCTCCAGCAATTTTGACAAATTTCAGTGAGTGGATAGGGTCCTTCGTTGTTTATTATTATTATTATTATTATTATTATTATTATTATTATTATTATTATTATTATATTATTATTATTATTATTATTATTATTATTATTATTATTATTATTATTATTATTATTATTATTATTATTATTATTATTATTATTATTATTATTATTATTATTATTATTATTATTTGCACTATCTAAGTAGCTACATGCTTGACTTGGTTTAGGGGCAGAGCTGTCACTGTCATGACAAATGCCATCGGACATGTTTTTTTCTTTGTTTTCTCTCTTACTTTCAAAAGCAACCACGAGTTAGGCGCGTTCGCTCATTTCGCACTGAAGTCTCTGCTTAAGGTAACACCAGTACTTCCTGACAGCCTATATGTACTTTGCTAAGGTTTAGGTATTATCAGCAGTCCCAGCAGTCTGTGGTTTATCGCCCTACGGTTTAGCGGTACCTTTTCCGGGCATCGACAAACCTTTAAATTCGATCTCAATAGTCTGGTTCGATTAATAGCCGTTCTCTATTTATTTTATTGAGCTTCGCAAGTAAACCAGTTCAAACTTAAAGCATTTACTGTTTAAAGCTCTGTGTGTAAAAGAGTAGAATAAAAATGTAATAGAGACTTTTAGTATAGCGTACGGACGCTTTCGTACGATAAACGCCAGCAAATTATGGGACGTCACTCCGTGTGTTGCATGGGCGCTTTTAGATAGCCGTACGAAAGCGCGAACGCTAACTACGGTGGCGACATCTAGATTTAAAATTAAAAAAACACATTCAGGCTTTTTTTTTTTACTCGGAAGCCAAAACTAGCCAAGTCGCACCAGGACTTCAGCCAGTTTCTTTGCTGCGGCAGTTTGGTTGTATGCGCTGTAGTTGTGCTGCCCAACGTTGGTATTGCCGCGTACGTTTTATCTTGTACTGCCGTCATGGTGCGTACCGGCCTCCTTTCATCCCCGTACTGCCAAGCATATTTGTGCTGGAACAACATCAAAGCGCTGATGATGCGCGAACGAGAGCCACGGCGTCGACTAAATGCCTCGCGGTATGCATTGCTGAACGTCGACACCCTCACAGATCATGCATTTCGGAGGCATTTTCGTTTCGAAAAGGCAGACTTTCCCGTGCTTGTGAAGGGGATAGAACTGCCTCAATACGTTATCAGCGCACAGGGAGTACGAGTGCCAGGGCACGAAGCTTTTTGCATGTGCTTGCGACGGCTGGCATATCCGAACCGGCTTTGCAACCTGCAAGATTTCTTCGGACGGCACTATTCTGTCGTATCAAGTGTCACCAACAGGACTAGGTTCTTGCTCGATGATTTGCTTTGCCACCAGTGGCTGACCCCGGCTGATTTGAGGGACATGGGCAACGTAAGTATATAAATAATTCAATAAAATGAAATGAAATGATGCAGCATACGATGTTTGAGTAGAACCCAGGCACGCTCTTGGTTGATGCTATCTAAATGCTGACATAAACCTGAACGTATGCAGAAACATTTAAGCACTCTGTATTTACTTGCTTTCAGGCAGTTCATCTTAAAGAAGCCCCACTGCAGGACTGCTGGGCCTTCATAGATGGGACGACACGACCTATTTGCCGGCCATCCGAGAACCAGCGGCTCTACTTTTCCGGCCACAAGAGGGTACATGCGCTCAAGTACCAGGCACTGATGTGCCCTAACGGGCTCATCTGTGAACTTGATGGGCCATATCCAAGCAGTAGGTATGATGCTGGTGAGTACCATGTTAAGGGTATTCATGTTTCCTACTGCTGCATTTCACTGCACTGCAAGTATGAGGAAAGCATGAAGGGGAATATCAAAACTCTATCACAGTGTTTGATGAGGTCATTGATGTTCTTGTATGCTCAATTGATTTTTCTTCCATTCAACGAGCAAAAATATTCTAATGGATATGGCAGCAGAAAGGATGTGGAAATACTACCTTTTCAAAGCCAAATCAAATAGTGCTTTAGACAATAGAATAGGCGTCTAAATGATAGACTTTTCGCTACTAGTGCGAACATAAGCTGTTTTCAGAACTGTCGTCAAAGAAAATTACACCTGGCTTATTTGTATTCTGTGCCAATTATTGGAAAGTTTAGAAGCTCAGAGCATATTCGATTCACCACAAACACTTTTGAATCTAAATCATTCCATTTTCTTGAATTGTCAAAATTTTCGATTGGCTATTTGAAATTTCAAATATTCGCTTCCCTTGTGCAGCATGGTACCTTCCTTGCAGACAAATGTTGTGTTCAGTGAGAATTGTACCTGGTGTATTGCGTAGAGCATTCTGTGCTGGCCATGTTGTCTTGCGACAAAGGATATGCTTTATTTTTTTACATTTTTGTTTCAGGAATTTGCGACAGAGCAACCTGTACCAAAAACTGGAGCAGCTGGCCCCAGGTAATGATGCAGTAGTATACGGGGGCCCTGCTTATCCCCTCCGGCCCCTGCTCATGAAGCCATATGGTGATGCACACCTCACAAGTGCTCAGCAAAATTTCAATGCTGCTATGAGCACAGCCAGCAGGCTGTAGAATGGGGTTTTGGCAGAATTATTGCGCAGTTTGCGTTTCTAGATTTCAAAAAAAAATCATAAGCTGCTATTGCAGGCTGTACCAAAATGTACAGGGTAGGAGTTCTTCTAAATGCCAAGCTTGCATGTATGGAAATCAGGTTTCAAAGTACTTCTGC